>NC_091064.1:201172625-201475655 GCF_000393655.2 Nicotiana sylvestris | reverse complement strand
CAAAAACAAAGTGAGAAGTTTCGGGTTTAATACACGCGTGGGTTGTTGTTGTTTAGTTTGTTTACATACTTTTGATTTTGTTCTATTAAGTTGTTCGGTTTTCTTCAAAGTTTTCTAGGCCTTGAACCTGGGTCGAATTGCTGCTGGGGTTGCTGTTGTTGCTGTGTATTTACACTACTGCTGCTTCTACTGATCTTCATCTTCTTTCCTTGCTTTCCAAATACCAGGTACACAAACTGATACACTGGCTCATCTTGTAAGCCACTCGAAGCATGAATGCAAAAATGTGAAAGATTTGAAGTTGTAGTTTAATGTAGTCTTTTCTTTCTTTTACTGTCTGTATGTGGAATATTCTATGCGCTGCCCATGTAAACTCTTTAAACGACTCACTTTCGAAACTTAACTATAATAACTCGAAGTATGTAAATAAAGTAGGATCTTTTCTTCATTTATTTTAGAGAAAAAAGAAAAATAAAAAAATGTAGTCGTTCTAAGATTATCCTTTTTTAAAAAAATAATGAGACGAGCCTCGCCAAATAAAAATGCAAATTGCGGGGCCCTCAATAATTGGTCATAATAAATACTTAGAATTTGGGATGGACTGTTTAGTGAATTTCACTACCTTCCCCAAAGATAATAATGCGTTAGACTCTTTAGACGCGATTTAATTAAATTACATTCTTAAACTCGGGTGCACATTTATGTGACCCAAATCCAAATCTCAACGGAGTCGAAATGTGTCTCTAATCATGGGTACATTGATTGTGACGTGGTCCGAGATGCGCCTCGCCGGATAAAAATACAAAATTGCGGGGCCCTCAGTAAATATTTGCTTTAAAATTGCTTAGACTTCGGGATGAACCGTTTAGCAAAATTTCACGGCCCTACCCAAAGTAAATGATACGCTAGTCGCTTTAGGCGCGCCTTTTAATAATTCAATTTTCTTAAAACTCGGGTGCACATTTATGTGACCCAAATCCAAATCTCAACAGAGTTGAAATGTGCCAATAACTACGGGTGAATTGATTGTGACGTGGTTTGAAATACGTTTTCACAATGTTGCAATTCTCTGTAAAATAATAACAATAAATAAAAATAATAAAAGCGGCTAAAGGATAAAATTTGCACATAAGTCTATAATATGTATTATATCAGATAATCAAGCCGAATATAATAGTTGAGCGACCGTGCTAGAACCACGGAACTCGGGAATGCCTAACACCTTCTCCTGGGTTAACAGAATTCCTTATCCGGATTTCTGGTTCGCGGACAGTAATACAGAGTCATTCTTTTCCTCGATTCGGGATTAAAATAGTGACTTGGGATACCCTAAATCTCCCAAGTGGCGACTCTGAAATAAATAAACAAATCCCGTTTCGATTGTCCTTTAATTGGAAAAACTCCCTCTGCGCCCCTCGCGGTGCCGGAAAAAGGAGGTATGACAGGTGCCAAACGACAAAAGAACAGAAACAGTTATTGTGATTTCAACGATGAGGAACAAAACGTCACTTCATTGGCGTTAATGGAGGTCGCAGGTCAGACCCAGACGGATGTCGAATTATTTTTACGTATAAACACAAATGACGACATTGTTCTACAGATTCGCTGCTGCTAGTGGTGTTGTTACTCGCCGGTTATCAATTCCAGCGAAGCAACAGCTCGAGTGGGGAACTTGTGAATGCCGGCTATGATGATTTGCGTGAGAGAAGCTAACTTTATTTGGGTCAAGCAGCCATGGAAGACGCTTCGGAAAGAACGTTGAAGCTTTTCGGAAAGATGTCGCGAGGAAGAAGAAGCCAAGGTTGGGGGGGTCTCCGAAGAAAAGCTACGCAGCTTTGCTGCTTTCCAGCTTCTCTAACGAAGAAGCCAAGCTTCTTCATGCGCAGCTTCTGCTTTTCCTCCAAGCTTTTAGCTCCAATGGAGAAGATAAACTCGTGGGGAAGAGGGTCTGTTATTTCGTTCGACAACAAGCCATGGATGGCTGCTTCAAGCAAATGATGAACGAAGGGGGTAGGGTTTTGTTTAGCACTGCTACAACGCTGCTGAACACTGGCTGTTACATGAAGAAGAAGAAGAAGAGCACCACAGTGGTGAGTCGGGGAAGGCGACGATCAGGGGGGTGGTAGGGTGCGAAGAAGATGATCCGGGTGGGGTTGTCCTTTAGAGGTAAGGTCGTTTGGGTTGCGCAACTTTGCTACTTTCCAACTTCTTCCTCCTCCCCTTAATAGTTCCGTCACCCATTTCAACCGAACACACATATTCATCTGCCCTTTCCGCCATTTCATCAATCACACAGCGATTACCCAATTCAACAGTCTCAATGTTTTTAATCCAAAACAATTTGTAAAGCGAGTAGTAATACATAAATTCTCAGTTTCTAATTTTCAAACTAACTGAGCTTCCAACTAAGACGAAGCTTATGAAACAAAAAAAGTAAACAAACTGGGAGAAACGTTTCGTGGTCTTTCTGAAAATCTAACGATGCAGTGCTTTTAAACAAGGACAAATCAATATACCACACATATAGTAATCAAAACTCACATTTAATTCAAACGCAGTCATGATCTAGTGCAAACCAGATATAAAATAAAGATCTAAAGCTCAAGAGAAAGGGAAATGGACCTCTAAATAGATAACACTAACTGTTTCAAAATTCACGATGCATGGGTCGGAACCTTGACCGCAAACCTCGAGCGAACGTCTGCCTTGCCCGATAACTGTTCTCATGGCTGATCTGCTATTGAAGTTATGGTGCGTTCATAGTGACCTTTGAAGAAGAGTGAAGGGATGATGATGGATGGTGTTTGAAGGGGCTATTGTGATGGTGTCTGATTTTTCCGGTTGGTTTAATGGAGGTTGGGCGACGTGAAGCTGGACGATGGGTTGAAGACGAAGGCAGCGACGTTTGGACTTTGGGTGTTCAGTGGAGGACGAGGCAGCAGCTACTGCTCGTCGACTGCTAGGGCTCGTCTGGAGAAGATGATTAATGGGGGGGGTCGTTTTTGTGCTAGGGGTCGTCTGGAGGACTTTGCTTCTTTTATCCGCAGCTTTGCTGCCTTCTAGCTTCTTTAACGAAGAAGCAAAGCTTCTTCATGTGCAGCTTCTGCCTTTTCCCCCAGCTCCTCTCCGTCTTTTCTTATTCTTTTTTTTCTTTTTTATAGTGTAGAGTCTAGGTTGTAGGGTTTTAGGTTAAGGGGTATGGGCCTAGGAATTATGGGCTTGACAATTGTGGGCTAGGTCCAAAATTAGGCCTAACGATGGGTTGCTCGAGCCCAAGCTCTATTCTTTTGTCGCGAATGAGATTAAAAATACGCGCCCATTTATTAATTAGTCCTACTATTAAAATGATTTATTAAAACAAAACTAATCATTAAAACAAATCTATTTTTTGTATTTTCAAACATTATATTAAAAATAAAAACACGATACTATTTTTATATTTTTCTTTTGGATTAAAAAGGACTACCAATATTAATGAACTTATTATTATATTATTATATTTTTTTTTTTGTTGTAATTTTTGTTTTCTTGTACTAAAATAAAGTAAAAGAGTCAAAATTACTTAAAATATCTATATTATGCCTAAATTAAATATTTTACGCTAATATATAAAAGATCTTGGGGAGGGTCAAAAATCACATGTCTACAGGGTGTAAGAAGCAGAAGTCGAGTAGTTTCTTAAAGAAGTGAGTTTTCCCAAATTGGGAGAGTGGCAGAGTAGCATATGGGTTCAGTGGCAGAATAACTACACACCTTGAGGAAACGTTTAGAGTGATTTGGAAACTTTTGTGGACGATAATTGGGTCCACGGGCTTAATTTGAAATATTGGCCATTATACGGCGGGAGATTGGATGCAACAGAAAAGAGTTGCTTGATATAAGGAAGGATGCAACAGAACTTTGAATTTGGAGATGTTGTCGTGTATTTAGTTGATGTCCATGAGAATGAACGAACTTGTGCAGCTAGTAAATGAGCACGAGCTCAGGATGGGTTATTGATATCGTAGTGATTGTACTCCGTGCAGTGACGTTGGAAGATGTCGGCGTGTAATTCCACAAGTGGGTTATCTCCAGTGAGCAGGTCAGCGGTCGCGTGGTTGGCGAAGCTTCTGCGAAGGATTTTACTGACTATCCCGTAAGAAGTCAAATATGTGAATGTTGCTAGAGATTCGGAAGGATTTCGAGGAATTGGCGATTTGATTGCGCAAGGTTATGTCAATAAGAGATATAGAATCTTGGTGATTCCAAAGTCATGTAATAGGTGGGTCCAAGCTAAGTGGGAGAATCCCACCGCCTACGATTAGGTTGCATGGGTATCTACTTGAGAGGTTCGGGTTATCAGCATATTGGCAAGATATTTTCAGCTAAGGGAAAAGAATATAAGTGTCAATTTGAGCAAATGATTTGAGAGACGTGTGTCGTAAATGGCCTTATCGATTCTTGTTCGATCTTTGGGAAGACTCAGGATTTGTGTTTCGTACGGATGGGGGTTACAAGGAAGTGATTCAATCGAGTGCACCATGGACATGGGTGTTCATATGCCAATGGAGCCTTAGAGTTTATTATATTCGGGACCAAGCCAGAGTGGGTGACTCTCAACAATGGTCCTAGCAAATTCAAAGGTTAAAATGCAAAAGCCCGCGGCGTGGTTAAGAACCGAGCTTTTGTTCTAAGATATTTTCGTCTTGCAATGTAGCATTTGGGTGAATGAGAGAAATCAACTCGGATTCGTAGAGGGATTATCGAAACGAGTGTATCAGTTGAGTATTCTAATAGGCGCACAAGGAAGGTATGAGATGGTTCATGGGAATTGAGACAACATGGTCTCGTGATACAAGGCCACTCGGGATGAGTGCGGACTGAGTGCGTTTTGTTTTGAATGGAGTTATTATTATTTCTAAGTCAATCAAGGATAAACTGGAAGAAGTTAGATTGGTTAGCCATAGTTGAATTGGCATGTTGGTGGCAGTGATCAGTTCCTTCAGTGTGATTGAGTTATGCATATGATTTGTGACGGTACGTGCGAGGCTTGACGGCTGCCGTAATTGAATTATTTGGGAGTATTCAAGTATTATAGCCTATTATGTGTAGGCGGATCCAGGAAGGTTATGGTAGTTTAGACCACTACTTAAGGATTTGAATGTTTTACGGTTATGAAAATTCACTCGTGTATTGCTATGGTTCTCTCAGAATGAGATAAGTAAAAAGTTTTTATATGATGAAGTGTTTACCCTATTAGTGGTTCAAGAGTTATGATGAAATTCTTATGCGGTCGCATAATGGCATGTTAGCTGCAGCGAGCGGTATGAGAAATTGAAAGTGAGGAACTAAGGTTGCGGTTCGGTGTTGGCAAAGATGTCACGAGCTCGGATTGTCTTCAGCGTCACCTGAGATCGGTATTTTGTGAACGAGGCTTTGCGTCCTGGTTATGGATTCTTGATTTGCTCTACAGCGTTAGTGCAGCCAGTGGTATAGATGTGTTATCTGGTGTGGAACGTCGTGGGAATGTGTCTCACGGGGAGATTGTATGAGTGTGACATGTGGTCACTTGATTTATTGGAAATCTAAACCAAGTATGAAGTTTGTGGTAATATCTCTAATTTGAGAATTTATGCCTGAAGGGAACTTTGTTATTGGATTGTGGTCTATGAAGGTTTTCTCCGGTTATGATGGTTGTTCTTTTGTATTATGAGAAAAAGGATGTTATTATGGACCCATGAAGGTTATTATCCTAGTGCGGGTGATCAGAATTGGCTTGAGGTCTGTGGGTGGAATTAAATATGAATATGGGATTTATATCATGTCGAATGCGTTCGTTTCAGCATAACACTCTTTATGGAGGAGTATTCGAACGTTGGATGTTGTTTCAACGTCAGCTATTTCAGGTAATACTATATTGTGTCGTGTGAGTTGTGAAACAGCTTGATAATTTTATTATGTGTTGAGGTTCCGCGTAGCGATTGTATTATATTAGCAGGATGACTTTTGAGCTTCAGGTCATATATCGCACCTCAGTTGTGCTTGAGTTTTGTAGCTTATGGCACTATACGTCTCCCCAGGGATGGTATTATGTATTTAGCGTGCTTGTGATCGATATTCGGTATTTTGTAGTAATCAGCAATTTAGCTCGGTGTGTATATCCTTATGTGAATTTTATGTGTGGATCGGGAGGCACGCCGCCATGGGTATGTTGTTTGGATCGGGTTGTACGCCGCAACAGAATGATGTTGGTACAGTCCCCTATATTCTATTTTGTGTGTTTGTTTCCCTTTTTCTTTTTCTTTTTTTCTGAGGAAGGTTTATAACACCTTTTTCAGTTGTCTAATTAGTGTGTGAGTTGAGTAGTCCCTTCCAGAGTTCGATTTCCTTATATATCACGTTCAAGTTTGTGGCCTATCGGCACATTGTGGCATCATATGAGATTTTTGGTCATGTCTGGGGTGGCTTGTTGCCGGAGCAGCTCGTACTGGGTGAGACAAGGTTATTGGACCTAGGATCAGTGCAATATAATTATAAGAAGTATATTAAAGGGCAAATACCATTATTGGTTCAGAATGGGGTAATGATTCTTGTCAGGAGTATAACCTCAATGATTTGTTGACTCGTAGTTGGTTATGAACTTCTGTACGTCTCTTCCGCCGTGACGGTATTGTAAAAGTTGGGACAAGATTTGTATATGTCATAAGGTTCATTGTGAGCATCAGATTCAGAAAAAGTCGGTAATTATGATAAGAGAATGTTATTATGGTTCGTGAATGATGTGGTGCATAGTGAGAATTTAGCAAAGACATGCAGTCATGTTCTGGTACATCGTGTAGTAATTGATACGGTATCCGTAGGTTGGAAGCAGGCCTGGCAGAGAATTTCGGGTGTTGGAACTGGGTTCTAAGCTTATTTGTTTGAATAAAGGAGAATATCTTCAGATTTGCTCGAGCTAATGTGCTCAACTGAATTGTGCTAGCACGGATAGGTGCACGAGGTGTTTAACAGTGATTTCGGACAACTCTAGTGCAGTTCTTAGCACGTTCGAGTACGAATGTATGTTTAAGTGGTAGAGAATGTAACGACTTGACCGGTCGTTTTGAGCTCTAGCATGTCGTTCGGCTGTTTGAGGCCATGAACAGCTTCACTTCAAGTATTATGACTTGTACGCGTGGTCGGAGTTGAATTTTGAAAAGTTGAGAGTTGATTTGGAAAGAAAATTCTCGTTTCGGAAGCTTTAAGTTGAAAGAATTAAGTAAGGTTTGATTTATGAGTAAACGTCATTAAATATTTATTATAATAAAAATATAATTTAAAGATTTTAATCAATATAAAATATAGTTATTTTAAAGAGATAATTTTGGGGGATCTAGTATTATTTATTGTTTATATGTTGATTCAAATATATAAATATACGTCACTCAATATAAGTTAAAAATTTTCCTTATAAATCACTATATAAAAGAAATCTCTTTATAGTAGAAAGACTATTCCAAAGAGAAATAGAATAAAAAAGAGATGAAATATGTGGTAAAAATAGAAAAAATAGAAATATAAAATAAATGAGGAATAGCTTGCAAAATATAAATTTAATGTAAGGATATTTTTGTCTTGAACAAATTAGTTTTCTGCTTCAACTTCTTGGAAGAAATTAAAATTTGTGAATTCTCGACAAAAGCAGAAAAATTGTTCCTGCTGCTACTCAAAAGCACTTTTTCATTTTAACCAAACTCTCAAATTTTCCAAAAAATACTTTTTTGACCAAAAAAAGAAAAAAAATTTGCGTCCTAGAAACTTGGCTAAACAGGCTTTAAGGATATTACTAGTTTTTTTAATTTCCTTATATCATTCCCATGTCCATGCTTCATTCTTGTTCCAAAAGAATAAAAATAAAGAATATTATAATGTTTACATAGTAATCAAAGTATACATGAGTAAAGGAAGTGTATGCAATAGGGAGATGTCCTGGTTGTTGCGTTAAATGGCCCAAAAATTACATGAAAAAATGATACTGTATAGCTGCATCCAAAATAATAGTCGAAAAAATATATAATTTTTGTATATCTATACATTTTTTGTGTTATACCTAAAAAGTTATACAAATTTTATACACTTTTTCGACTATCGAATATAAATAGTTGGAGGAAGTGCACAGTTAGCCACTAATTAGAGATGTCTATACTCTTTAGCCATTGTTTAAAATGTATTTACTCTTTAGCTAGTGCTTTGTACTCGGCGAAATCAGAAGATTTGATTTCTCGCTGTCGAGACATTTCGGAAGCATGCCCTGGGGCCCCGAGGGTAGGAGGTCGCAACCGAATTCCCTACCTCGGGACTCGTCGAAGCCCGACTCGGACAAAGGTGGGACTAACGCATTCAACGAAAAGCTACACGCGTCGAGAGGGAATCCCTCACCATATGATCCGTCGTCGGCATCAACGCCTCCGCCCTAGAAGGGATCAAAGGGTAAGCAGAACTGCATCTTCGGCCAAACCTGGTTGAATGCGGCGGAAGGCTGCATAAGGGCTCGCGCCTCGAAATGGCAGGAACATACCAGACCTCGAAAATGTCACCTACACGCCCCGCAGCAGGGAAGGGTTACTCCGCTCCTTTGTTGTTTCTTTCATTTTACTAACCTACATGCAGGCAATCAACCAAGACATTTAGAAATTCTAAACTCCACTCGGAGATCCGAGGCCTCTGCGGAACCCGCCAAGCTCTCTTTCCTCTACCGGGTTTCCAATCTAAAGGTCCTGCCAGCAAGATTATTAGCAGAGCAACGTACCCCCAAGAAAGATATCTGACAAGATCACAGTCCTTTCTTCTAGAGTCGGACGACGTGTGATGACCTCTTCTTAAGGGCACCATCCCCTCGGAAGGGCCAATAAATGGCAGGCTAAGTTCCAAAACGGAAACATATAAACAGATCAGATAATCAGAGGAGCCGCACCCGTGCGGGCCAAGCTCACAGCATCGGGACAATATGTATTTACAACATATATTTACGCCCAGCAATAAAGAATACCTTTTCGACATTTCGTATTTCGGGAAAGGAGATTTCGACATACTCGCGGCAAATGCTTGTCCATCAAATGAGTCCCGATATACTCGGAGACTTAGCATTAACGATTCGACAACTTGCATGACCCCAGGGTCAGAACTCCGGGCTCATCAAGCCCTGGAAGGAAACTCCGAGCTCACGAGAAGCTTTCTTCAAGCTTAAACAAACTCGATGACTCGGAGACTGCTGTTAATCGCCATACAACTGGAAACTCCGAAACTGTAAGACCCCTAGCGGGAAGCCTCGGCATAACCGAATCTATTCTACAAACTGTAAGACCTCAATAGTCATGGAAAACTGTAAGACCTCAATAGGCATGACAAACTGTAAGACCTCAATAGGCCTGACATACTGTGAGACCTCAACAGGCATGAAAATCCCAAAGTTTAGGCTATACGTCGCATTTCTAAGAATCCCTAAAGGGCATAACCTCGATGTAGACGCCTAAACTATTACTAGGGATCAAAAATGGCTACGGCCAAACGCATATGACTACGGTCAAAATGGTTGATACAGCCAAAATAACGCAACTTGGGGACGCTCGACTGTCGCTAAAAAATTGCAGGCCAGTACTCCGAATATACTTCGAAAAGAACCGGTTAAAACAGGCTTCCCTCAATAGGCAAAAATGAGCTCCGACAATGTCGGTTCCAAAAACGCAAGAGCATCGATCTACTCGACCTACGAGCTGTGAACCTTACGAGGTGATCGAAACATCACCGACAATGACTTGAAATCGAGGTTCCTCTGGAACCAACGACGGGTCAGGCAAAAATACTATAAAAAAACCTTAACGAGCATAAAAAAAGCCTATAAAAAGCCCACGGGCAAAAACAACATAAGAGCCATTATCGCCAACTAAGCAAGACTACGGGCCTCATATTGAAAGGTCTCTATGACCAAATAGGGTAAGAGCCATTGTCGCCAGCTAAAAAATCTTGACCACTTGAGGATTGAAATGAGCTTGAATTATAACCCGATTCGGAGATCGGATCCAAAATAGTTAATTATGCAAAGCCTCCGAGCCACATAAGGTCTCAACGTCCAAGCGGCATAAATGCCACTATCGCCGGCCAGAGAATCATGGAAATTTATGGGTCGATTACATCTCGAGTCGCAACGCGACTCGGAGATTCGCCCCAAAAGCTGCAATATGCCTAAGGGCACGACATAAATGCCAATATCGCCGACCAGAGAATCATGGAAATTTATGGGTCGATTACAGCTCGAATCACAATGCGATTCGGAGACTAGCCCCAAAAGCTGCAATATTCCTAAGGGCACAACATAAATGCCACTATCGTCGGCCGGAAAATCATGAAAATTTATGGGTCGATTACAGCTCGAATCACGATGCGATTCGGAGACTGGACCTTAAAGCTACCATATGCCCAAGGGCGCGTCATGGATGTCACTGTCGCCAGCCGAGTAAACCTCCGGACCAAGCACCCATAAGGTCACTTTGACCCAAAGCACAAAAGCTATCATCATCCGCCCACGCAGGCAGAAAAGAGCCTGAGGGCCAATTGAAGCACGAGTCACAATGCGACTCAAAGACTAAGGCTAAACGGCCAGGCCAGGCACAGAGGCCCTAGCACCTGCTCGCGTCAAGGATCGCACTTGAGAGCCCCTGGGTCTGTCCGATCCATCCCAGACCTATGAGGACCTCGCCAAACACCAAAATCGGCCTGACCGGTCGAAAGCAACAACAAAAAAAAAGAAGAGAAAAAAGTGGTACATAAGAAATAAAGCTTCAAATTCTTTCTTATATATTACACGCGCGAAAAGGGTGCATTCTCCATCTATAGGCATGTCCTACATATATTAGAGACAAAGCGACAAAACAACAAAATCTACACTCTGCGCTAAAGGGCTACAGCTCGTCAAATTCGCCCTCCGCAATATCAACAAGAAGTAACCGAGTGTCATGCTCGTCCGCCCTTGCTCGAGCCAATTCCTCAGAGAGAATGAAGCCCCTTGCACTGACCTCCTCGAGTACCTTTATCCGGGATCTACAACGAACATATTCCTCGATCCTCTTTTCCCGGTCGAGGGCTTGCTTCAGTTCAGCTTGGGCATCAACAACATCTTTCATACGAATCGCCATCTCACGATCAGCCTTAGTTCGGCTTAATGTCGCTTCTGCCCGGGCATCAATTATTTCGGCTCTGACCTTCGAGATATCATATTCAAATTTCCCAATCATATCCGCTTGAACTTTGTCATTGTCATGAGTCAAGCTGAGTTGGGCCTCGAAGGCAGAGACTTTAGCCGAGATGCTCATCTCCTCTAAAGCGAGAGCCTGCACCTGAGCCCTTAACTCCTCGCAAGCAACTCTGATGCGATTGACATCGCCCTTGAGGTACTGTAAGGCCTCCAACTTTTTCTGCAACTGATACGACAAAAAGGAATTAGCCTTAAGGTTAGAAAGGAGCGAAGCACACACTACAGGAAGTTACCTGCTCCATAAAATAACTCTCATAGTTTGAGCTCCGGTACGCCTCATATCGCCAATGTTGCAGCTCAGCTTCTTTCTCCTCGCTAAGGAGCCTAAGAGATTCGCCCTCACCCAGAATTTTCTGAAGCTTGGCCCTTGACGGAACAGCTCAGACCTAAGCCCATCACAGGCCTGCATGAGGAAGATTCAATAGAGGGAGAAGGACACGGGATACAGGGAAACTGTACATAAAACTCACCACAAAGTGAAGCCGACGGACTTCCTCAAAGTCGGAACACACTCCTGTTGATCTTGCCCCTGAGACCCCAGAATAACTGACCCCGGGCAAAGCATATTCGCTCAAAGGAACCGCCGACCGGGAATCAGGCACTTTGGGAGCAGCAAACTCGGGCGACGCCCTTTCCTCAGAAATGTGAGCCCGACCAGCGCCATTTAAGGCTCTGTCACACCGCAGTTGCTGATCTCTCTTGTCGCCATCGCCCCTCGACCCGAAAGCCAACGACTCCTTCCCCTTTTCGGAGGAACATTTCCCCATCCTAAGGAATCACCCGATATCTGTAAACGGCATAAATGGAAGGGGAAAGGGTTACCTCAGGTATACAAAGGCAAGGCAAAGGCAACAAACGCGCATACCTTGGTATTGCGCTCCCCATCCAGTACGAAGTACAACTCACCATCTGTGCTAGTCGTAGGATGAATGGGTCACCAGCGTTCGGACCCAACCGGGCTAGGGGTGTGCATTTGATTTATCGATTCGATTTGACCCTTATCGATAACTACTTATTGATTATCGATTTATACATATGCTTATCGTTATCGTTTCAATAAGGTTTCGATTTTTTCGATTTCGATTTATCGATTTTTGGGGCTTATCGATTCGGTTATCGATTACACTAATAAGAAAATTTGCGGGATTCCACGGAAGTTATATTGCTATAGACACGCCTAACTAATATGGACAAAAAGAAGCTAAAATAAGACGAACACCGTTTATAATATAAAAATTGTGTCAATAAGCACATGCAACGAAACTAAAGTAAAGGATCGAATGTATGCCACCAACACTCCAACGGTATAAAAAAATACAAATACATCATCATGGCTAATTCTATTTTCCATTAATTTGAACTTCATTCCCTTGGGCTTTAAATATGATCATTCCTTAAATGTGGTAGATGAAATAATAGGGTTAGGGACTTAGGGTAAAGGAAATTGTATTATAGAATAAGGGTAAAAAAAAATTGTATATCTTATTGGTTTATCGATAAACCGATAACTGAAGAGGGCAAAATCGAAATCGAAATCGATAACTCGATAAGGAAAATTTGAAATCGAAATCGATAAATCGATAAAACGATATCGATAAACCGATAACAAATAATCGATTCGATTTATCGATTAACCGATTTGAATGCACACCCCTAAGCCGGGCAGGTCATGGACCTCACCCGACATCCACGAAGTTGCTGCAACAAGGGAAACAACATTATTACTTAGCTGATTTTCTCTATATGCGGAATCTGAAAAAGCACCAAACGCCTCACTCACATGAATAATTCCACCCTTCGGGAAATGGCAAAAACTCCACATGGATAATATCGGTCGTCCGGACCCGGATAAACCAACCGGGCCACTCTCGATCCCCTCCATCCTCGTTGTCAACAATGAAGGGCATGGACGAACGACACCTCAGAGTTAGCAGGCCTCGATGATGAAAGGGCCAATACATCCTGACAAGGTGGTCAAGCGTGAATTCAAGCCCGACCTTCTCCGCAAAGAATCTCATCATCAGTGTCGTTCGCCAAAACGACGGATGAATCTGTGCCAGGGTAACCCGATACTTCAAGAAAAAATCAGGGAGTGCAATGAATGAGGTCGAAAAGCACGAGCCAGGGGTCACATCATCGATATGGCGTCGCCGAAAGAAGCTCGAGGAGTCAAGTGTTAGAATCATTTCCCATCACTTCGATATGGGAATCGCGGAGACTATCTGTACGTAGCAAAATCAGAAAACTTGATTTCTCGCTGTCGAGACATTTCAGAAGCATGCCCCGGGCCCCCGAAGGTAGGAGGTCGTGACCGAATTCCCTACCTCGGGACTCGTCGAAGCCCGACTCAGAGAAAACGAAGAACGAAGCCAGGATAGAGGGGGAAGCCCTCTAGGCACATGGCTACGTCTGGCAGGCCCGGCCTATACAGATCTTATGATGAAGCATCATATCAAGCCATCCCATCACCGTGCTTTGTAATCAATCCCCACATACTTGTTGCCGAGTCTCCCCTCATATATAAAGGGGACTTGCCCCACCTTGTAAGGGACTGAGAGCTCCAATTATCCTACTCAAGTGCAATAATATCTTCTCTCTCTCTCTCTCTCTCTCTCCTCTAAATTTCTTATTCCCCTTGGTTCAAAGTCATTTATCTTCGGTCATTCTTCTTATCACTTGGTATTGGCCAGAGGCCACCCCCGTATTCATTGCCTCTTAACTTATTCTTCATTCTATAGCTTAATATTGGCCGAAAGAGCCCTATCTTGTTATACCTTTAACTGTTATCCCATCCCCGGCTATCCCCGATAGTTCAAGATCGATACTAACGCCGACCCCGAGGTCCCATCGACCATCTCTACATTTGGGTAACAGGCCCCTTTGGTTTGATTACTGCCTTGTTTTAGCTCGCATTTTATCATTTCACTTCACGTTCTTAGCATTAATTGCTTTAACAACTAGCTCGGGAATAGATTACATATTTTTAGAATTCCATTTATAAATTTAATTGTTGTTACCATTTTCACGGTAAACATGCTTAATAAATTTTTATTCGCCCGGACGAAAATACCTTGTGCTAGACATGGGTGTTGTGTAAATATAAAGGACATGGCGTCCTTAACTTCATGAATGACGTGTAAATATGAAGGACATAATGTCCTTAACTTGTATTTGCAGCATTTGTTGTTAAACTTTAGGACCTCATGTCCTTAAATTCATATATGCAGTGTAAATGTTAAGGACATAGTGTCCTTAACTTTACGAGTGTTGTGTAAATATTAAGGACATTGTGTCCTTTACTTCATGAATGATGTGTAAATATTAAGGACAAAGTGTCCTGTCAAGTCATTAACTTCATATGTGCAGTGTAAATATTAAGGACAAGGCGTCCTTAACTTCATGGGTGCAGTGTAAATGCTAAGGACACCATGTCCTTAATATTTACCCAGCATTCATTAAGAAAGAGTAAAAATGTCTTTTCATATTAATTTTAATAGAGTATTGACTATTTTTTCTCAACATTAAAAATACTGGATAAAATTAAATGTCATGCTAAAAAGTGACTATCCCACATTATTTCTACTAAATAGTTTCTGGTGGGGGCTAAAAGTAATAATACACCACATTACTTGGAGGAATTTATGGAGTCTACCTATTAAACTAAAACTAATTACCCGATTATACCCACTTGAATAATAATTACTATGCATACCTCTTTCATATAAAATTATTACCCATCCATCCATTAAGAAAGTCTTTAAAGACTTCAGGGACGACGAATCTATACCTAACCTATACGGGACCTTTCTTCCTTCAATCCAAGGTAAGAAACATTTTATTTCTCGCTTCATCGATTTTCTCTCTTTGTTCTTGCTTCTATCTTCGTAAGTAAAATTGTTTATCTGATAGGCTATATTTTTATAATATTCACTGTTAGAATCAGAAATAATCATGAGAGTACATATTTTTAATCAGGGTTCATGCGAAAGAGAAAGGGGAAAAATTGTTTCTGCAGAGAAGATGTGTTCTAGTTGTCTTTACAAAAATGAAAATATGAAGGAAGGCTCTAGAATGTTAATTATCCCCTATTTATATTGTGGGCCTGTACAGTGTAAGAAAAAAAAAGCTATTACAAAATAAATACGGGCTAGGCCCAATCGTTCCAGCTAGCCCAGTCACCCAGTCCAATCATCAGGTAACTCCAACATCCCCCCTCAAGTTGGAGGGTGGAAACACGCCCAACTTGCCAATCAATGCGCCATGGTGTAGACCTGTCATAGGTTTAGTAAAGATGTCAACTAGTTGAGAGCTAGTAGAAACATGAGACAATGAGATAAGACCACCTGCCAACTTTGTTCGAATGAAATGGCAGTCGACTTCGATGTGCTTGGTACGTTCATGGAACACCAGGTTCTTGGCGATATGAATAGCAGCTTGGTTGTCGCACAAGATATGAATTGGGAGAACAACAGAGAGACCCAAATCAGATAACAGGTGAACTAACCAGGCTAACTCATTTACCACTCTACTCATGGCTCTATATTCAACCTCAGCTGATGACAAGGAAATAATGTGCTGTTTTTAGACTTCCAACTGATGAGGCTACCACCCAATTGAATGCAAAAACCAGAAACTGAGTGCCTAGACTCGGGGCAAGCTGCCCAATCACTGTCACAACTGCCATCAAAGATAAATCAGCAGAATTATTCAACAAGACCCCAAAATCAGAAGTCCCCTATAAGTTCTCAAGACATGTAAAGCTGCAGTCATATGTGGAATTCTAGGTCTCTGTAAAAATTGACTCAAATGTTGGACAACAAAACATAAATCTGGTCTTGTGTGAGTCAAAAAATTTAGTTTACCAACTAGGCTCCTATAAATTTCAAGATGAGGCAGTAGGTCCCCAACATCAGAGTGTAACTTTTGGCTCATGTCCAAAGGACTAACAATAGGAAAAATGTCAGCACACTTGTATTCTGATAGCAAATCAGAGATAAATATCTTTTGAAACAAAAGAATACCTGATTGAAGATAACAAACCTCAATAGCCAAGAAATAGTTAAGCAACCCCAAGTCCTTAATTTTTAACTGAGCATCCAAAAAAGCTGTAAGAGCAGAAATTTCTTTCAAGTCATCCTTGGTGACAATGATGTCATCTACATACCCCCTAGAGTAGAGTGCATGAGATAGCTTCGCGTACCATTGTCTAGAAGCCTGTCTCAAACCATAAAGAGACTTTTGCAATTTGCAAACCAAAGTAGGAGACTTAGAAGAAACAGAAGAAGCAGAAGATGTAGAAGTAACAGAAAGACCTTGAGGAAGTTTCATGTAAACCTCTTCATCTAGATCCCCATGCAAAAATGCATTATTAACATCCAACTGAAACAAGGGCCACTGTTTTTCGACAGCTACAACAATCACACATCTAATAGTACACATTTTAACAACGGGAGAGAAAGTTTCATTAAAATCAATGCCTTCCACCTGGGTATCACCTCTAACCACCAATCTAGTCTTGTATCTCTCCACACTACCATCAGCTTTGTATTTAATTTTATACACCCACTTGCATCCTATAGGCTTTTTTTCAGCAGGTAATTCAACAATTTTCCAAGTTTGGTTTGCATCTAGGGCCTCAAATTCTTTCCTCATGGCCTCTTGCCAAGCAGGAATAGCAGCAACCTGAGTGTAAGAATGGGGTTCTACAATAGTAGACATGGGTGAAGAGGAAGACCAGGAAGCAGAAGGGAGCCAGACCACATAATTCTTCAAGTGAGAAGAGAGCTGATGGGTTCTGGAACTTTTTCTGATTGCAGGACCATGAAGAACTACTAATTCAATAGGAACAGTAGAATTAATGGGAGTAGGAACATCACGATTGTGGACAGAGTTAGGAACATCAGGAGTGTTGGGTATTGGAGAAAGGGGGAGAGGGAGATCTGGAGGGATAGAAGAAGCGGTAACAACATCAGCATTAGAATCATAAAAATAGGCATTAAAGGAGGAAGATGAGAAAGAGTAGAAGATGGCAAAGTATAAGGAAAAACACATTCATGAAAGATGACATACCTAGAGTAGAGAACATACTTAGTTGTGAGATTGTAAAGTTTGTACCCCTTTTTAGCAAAGGGATAGCCAATGAACACACAAAGAGATGCTTTAGATTGAAACTTATCTCTATGACACTTGGGAACACTAGCATAGTAGAGGCACCCAAAAGGTTTTAAATGAGAATAGGAGGGAGCAGCCCCATAAAGTAATTCAAATGGAGTATTATTATACAAAACTTTAGAAGAAAATCTATTAATAAGATAGGTTGCTGTTAAAACACAATCTCCCCACAACCTGGTAGGAAGATTGGATTGAAACAACAAAGCTCTTGAAGTTTCTAGTAGGTGTATATGTTTCCTTTCTACCACACCATTCTGTTGTGGTGTGTGTGGGCAAGTTGTTTGATGTATGATACCATTATCAGAAAAAATTGAATGGTTGTATTGGAGGAGCCAAGCTCTAAGGCATTATCACTCCTAACCTTTTGGACAAAAAGGTGAAACTGTGTCTTGACCATGGCTACAAACGCTTTAAGTAAAGTAAAGGCATAGCTCTTGGAGTGCAAAAGATGTGTCCATGTAGCTCTGCTATAGTCATCAACTATTGTCAAAAAATATTTTGCATCCAGAGTAAGTTTGGGTGTGGTATGGTCCCCAAGTATCAACATGAATAAGTTGGAATAATGAGGTGTAACGGAAAGAACTATCTGGGAATGATAACCTAGGTTGTCTAGCTAAAGGACAAACAAGACAAATAAAGGACTGTTTAGCAGACAAATCATTAGAGATATAAGGTATATGCTTCATTTGAACAAATGGAACATGCCCCAATCTATGATGCTAAAGAACATCATTTTTATTCACATTATTTGGAACAGTACAAGAAGGTAAAGTAGAAACATGACATGAATTCTTAGTTTGCACATTTTGAACAGTACCATGTAAAGAAAATTCAGCATTCTGTACTTCATTAGTAAAAGAAGAAATAGAGTTATTAAGAGATAAGATTGTTGGAGAAGCAGAATGGTTGAGGTGAAATTTGTATAATCCTTGATCCATTCTACCAAGCCCCAGAAGCTTCTTCATAGAATGGGCCTGTAGAATTATGCAAGAAATAGAAGTGAATAGCACATAACAATTGAATTGTGCTATTACCTTGCTCACATAAATGAGATTGTAATGAAAGATGGAATGTACAAAACATTATGTAGAGTGAAAGATGATAACAAAGTAAGGGAACCTGTACAGGTTACCTTAACTTTATAAACATTAGGTAAAGAAACTAAGTAAGGAACATGAATAGGTGTAATATTAAAAAGGAGGTCCTTATTTGAAGTCATGTGGTCAGTTGCCCCTGAATCCACTATCCAAACCCTTCCAGCTACACTAGTCAATATACTCACAGTAGAACTACCATTTAAACACACAGGAAGAGAAGAAGTACTACCAGCAAAATTGGCAGATCCCATTAAAATAGGTTGGGACCCTGAGTCACCCAATGTAGATTGACTGAGCAATTGCATCAACTGGGAGTACTACTCTTTGGTGAGACCAGGGATCAAAGAGCTTTGATCAGTAGGAGAATACATTGCAAAAGGTTCAGAAGTCTGCCCCCCACCACTTGCAGCAGTACCAAACTTCTTACCCTTTGTGAATTTGAAATTTGGTGGAAAGCCATGTAATTTGTAGCATTTCTCAATTGTATGACCAGGTTTCTTGCAATACTTGCAAGACAAAGTAGCATTAGATTTTTGGTTGCTTGAATCAAAGTTCACCTTTGTGTATATTGTTTTGTAGATGAGAGTTGAGAATGGAATCTATTAATGTTGGAATTTGCATTAAAAGTGGCTGATTCTGGATTAATTTGAGCATTGGGGACAATCTGTCTCTGTTTTTCATCTTGCAATAAAATGTTGTAGACTGTATCAAGGGATGGCAATGGTTGCATCATTAATATGTTGCTTATTATCCCCACATAAACCTCATTAAGACCCATGAGGAACTGGTGAACCCTGTCCTCTTCTTTCTCCATCTGGAGTCCCTCCTTAGCCGCACAAACACAAGAATTTGCATGGCTGGTACACATAACCCCCAATTTATCCCAGAGTTTTTTAAGTTTGTTGAAATAGGAAACTATGTCGAGAGTCCCTTGATAAGTAGATGCAAGTTCTCTCTTTATTTCAAACACCTTAGTTCCATTAATAGTCCCATATCTATTATTCAATTGATTCCATATGCTTTCAGCAATTTTAGAATATTGTACACTTTTAGCTATATCTGGAGAAAGAGAATTTATTAACAAAGATATGACCATATTATTGCACCTATCCCACTGCTTGTACTGGGGAGAATCCACAGCAGGCTTGGTGCAAGACCCATCAATAAAACATATTTTGTTTCTAGCGGACAAAGACACAATCATACTCCTCCTCCAACCCCCAAAACTAGTCCCAGAAAAAAGGCACAGCAACTAAAGACACCCCCGGTACATCAGAAGGAAGGAGAAATAACGGACTTGAAGGTTCAAGAGTATAAGAAGAGGAGGAAAAACTTGAGTCTAGAGTGGAATTAACCATGTAACAGAATACAACAACAAAATTTCACAACAATGAATTCATGCAAGAGAACAAATAGAAATGATTGTACCACAATTCTTCGCAACCTGAAGAAGAAAGGCCTTGAGAAACTTCAGCTTGAAAAGAGAATTTCAGTCTTAGCAAAGACCAACAAAACTCCGTTAATCACCAAAAACCTAGCTTTGACGAAGAGCATAAAACTCCGATAATCAGCAGCAAATTCTGACCAAAATAGAATGACACAGTCGAGTAGGAGTTCCTTAACTCGTAAATTGAACAAAAAATCGACGAAAAATGTCACATTTTGAATCTCAGCAAAAATCGAAGCGATGAGGATATATCCGATGAACTTTGACGAGGGTAGCATCGGTCGATACAGAACACCGAGGACTACCAGATTACCCGCTCTGATACCATGTTAGAATCAGAAATCATCATGAGAGTACAGATTTTCAATTAGGGTTCATGAGAAAGAGATAGGGGAAAAATGGTTTCTTTCTGCAGAGAAGAAATATTCTTGTTGTCTTTACAAAAATAAAAATCTGAAGGAAGACTCTAGAACGTTAATTAACCCCTATTTATATTGTGGGCATGTACAATGTAAGAAAAGGAAAAATGAAAACTGTTACAAAATAAATACGGGCTAGGCCCAATCGTTCCAGCTAGCCCAGTCGCCCAGTCCAATCATCAGGTAACTCCAACATTCACAAAGTAAAATATTGATAATCAATGTGAGCAAGGAGTAACATTTTTTGTTTAGTTCTGTGACTGATTTTGTGTCTACAAAAAAATAGATTTGCTCAATATCTATAAATTATGATTCAATTAACTCACTACACGCATGTAGTTTAATTTTCTCTTGCTGAATGAAATCATCGCTTATTGAATACCTTTCATCGCCACAAAATGCTCTTTCCCTCCCTATAAATTTTATATTTTCTCGTCGCTAATTATTCTAGTTCGAGTCATTTCCCGAAAAATTTAATTATGATTTTGTTGCTATTAAATATTGCGTATAGTACCTTTTAGAAATTCATACTGAAATTTGATCGTAGTTGGAGCTGATTTGAAGTGATCGAGATCGAAATTTTCAGCTGAAAATCGAAAAAGAACACAATTACCCAGCAGTATACTACTATGGTATACAATATGTTGTAGAAGTATATAGATATACTACAATAGTATACTGTTATAATATATAATATACTATAACGGCATATTCTAATAATCGAAGAAGAACATAGTTACCTAACAGTATACTGCTACAGTATACAATATAGTATAGGAGTATATAGTTATACTGCAACAGTATACTATTATAGTATACAATATATTGTTATAGTATACTATAATAATATGCAATATACTGTAACAATATGCTGTAATAGTATACTTATTACCCGTAAATTCACTTGCCTTTTCCCTTTTAATTTGCTTTAAGCTTTTACCCTGCGTGAGGGAAAAATAAAAAATGCAAAAAAATATATTATAGTATGCTATATAATGTAACGGTATACTCTTACAATTAGATCCTTTTAGAATTTTTTGAAATTTTTATTGACAAGTGATATTATTTCAGTTTAATAATTGAATTAAATTTTTTTTAACTCTTTGCATATAATTGTATACCCTGTTGGTATATCTATATATTATACTGGTATCATATGTTAGTTAATATATTTTGGTTTGTATTAGCTACATTTAATTGGCACACAATTTAATTTTTCTTTAGTAATAGTATAAAAAAGAATAATAAAAAATAGTTAAAACGGTAAATGAAATTAGATTATGAAGAGAAAAAGAATATAAAAAAATAAATTAAATAAAATTTAAAACGGAAAAAGAAAAAATTAAGAAGAAAACAAGAAAAAAGGAAAGGGGAAAAGAAAAAAAAGAAAAAAAGAAAAAGAAAAGAAGCATAGAAATTAAAAAGAATTGGTGAATAAAGAAAAAATTCCCCACAAAAACTACTATGGGTAGAAAATGTAATTAGTTTATGGATAGAAACATCATGGATCAAGATAGTGTGTTCCAACGGGCCCAACGACCCATCAATCTGAAGACACTTACAAGCAATTTTTTCACGGTGGCTAGTAGGATTTATTGTTTTCTTTTTTCTAGCTGATATACATAAATTATATATTGATTATATACGATTATACATATATTATACATTAGTTTTTACATATATTAAATATTCACCGGCTATTTTTAATTTAAGTGGTTCGGTAAGCTGCTATTAGGGTTAATTCTTCTTGCATTTCGCTAATTCTGTTGATATGATGTGATCTCCAGTGAGTATATTTCCTCGATTTTTTTTTTGTCTTAGAAAAGAATTTTGATGATTTTTAGTGCTTTTTGATTGGGTATTAAGGTAGGTAATTTGTACTAGTACTAATATAGTCTTTGTGGTTGATAACAATGTTTACCCTAAAACGAATGAAACGAAGTAGTAATAGCCAGGGGTGGCAAATGGACGGGTCGGGCTGAATTTGGGCGGGTTAAGATGGATTAGGTTAATAAATGAGTCATTGCCCAACCCAGCCCAAAATGTACTTGGATTAAGATGGGTTGGGTCAAGATAGGCTAAACAATGAGTCATAATCCAACCCGCCCAACTTGACCCATGTTTTAGAACCATGCTCATCTTGCATAAAAAAGCCTTTTACCTTAAAATGTGTAAGTTGAAAATTTTTTGGGGGCTGGGGATAGGGGTGGGGGGAGCGGGTGACGCAGGAAAACGAAAAAAAAACAGAAAATAGAAAATTAAAAATTTTAAAAAAAAGTAACAGAAAAAAAACAAAAAATTGAAAATATAAAAAAAGGAAAACTTTTTTTTGGGGGGAGGGGGCGCTGGGGGAGGTGGAGAGGGGAGGGTGGTGCAGAAAAAATAGAAAATTAAAAATACAAAAAATAGTAAAATATTTTTTTTTAAATGGATTCCTTTTGTCGGGGGGGGGGGGGGGGAACAGAAAATTAAAAATACAAAAAAAAGTAAAAATTTTTTTTAGGGGAGGGGGGTTTTGGGGGATGTATGGTGCAGAAAAACAAAACAACATAAAATTAAAAATACAAAAAAAAAAAAAGTAAAATTGGGACAACTAAATAAATTTCTATATATGTTAAGTTGAGATACCTTTTGTTTTGGATGAGTTTCATGGGTTGTCTTTGTGCTGCTTAATGAGTCAGAATGTGTTATAAAATATAATGGATTAACTTGAGTTCAGCCTAAATTGACTCATGAGTTAAAATTATGTAACACAACCCATTAATCTCTGGGCGAGTTGGACGGATTAGATGGGTTTGGGCTCAAATTACCACCCCTACTAGTAAATTAGTTGATTAGCACAAAGCTTACCCATCCATTTCTTGATATCAGATTACTAGTTTACTACTTATAAACTCTTTAATATCAGTTGCTCGCTGATTAGGGATAATTTCATCAAAGCAACTAAAAGACACTGAATCATTAAAAGAAATGCACTTCAAATGTCCTGAGTTGGATGGTCTTGGTACATGTTTAATATTGAACCCATTTATTAAACTATTGGAACGCATGCAAGACGGCTTAAGAGTATAAGCAATTCAGAATTTAAAGTACATTGATCTAGAATATATGTGAATTATAATAGTATATGGTTTTTTCTTTATAACATGCATATATATTGTTCGAGTGAAAAGTAGTATCATCGAAGCTGCTCGCCTATGCTAGAATGCGGCGTAAATTAAAAACATGCAAGAAACTGAAAGCCAACATCACATTTTGGAAAATCAGAATATAACAGGGGATAATAAGACGATCTTCCCTCCAGCTATTGTGATGCAATACCAATAATCAGTTTCGAAAATTTGTCTATAGAAAAATGCTGAGTAAAAGGAGAGAAGAAGAGGAGAGGAAAGAGAGGAGGGAATTGAGAAAAAAAAAGATCTTCTTCTGTGCTAAGGTAATTTCTACTCATGCCATTTGTTCTCTTTCTCTTTCTTTCGAAAAATCCAGTAATTCATCAGTCAAAACCCAGCAAAAATACTTCAAAACAACCCTTTTTACACACCAAACAGTGGATCAGTGGATCAATAGTCTGAGGTCGAGAACTCCGTTGGAGCTCTGTTCACTAGCTGCTTTGCTATTCTTCTTCGCTTATACTTGTTCGGCATTCGTCCGAGTTATTCTACCTGTTCTTGGAGACTTGTTTAATTGAAAAGATTTATTCTTTCCTCTGTTCTTTTTATCTTATTTCATGCGAGTCCGTGTGTTTATTTATTTGCATTTCATGTTTTAAAATAATATTTTGTGTATGGTTTGCAACTTCATTTTTATGTCTGTTTGAGTTAGGATTGAATAAGAATTTTCACTAGGGGGACTCAAAAAAGAAAAAGTAAAATAGCTAAAAGAGACCGTGGCTAGTGGGAATTAAACCAACAAACTCATAAAGATTTTGAACGCTTTGACCACTAAAATATGTTTTTGGGCTGTGTCAAAGGAATTCAAAATATAACATAAACGGATTTTGCCTTATAGTGTAATTCCGGCGAGAGGGTTCACACCGAACCCCCTTCCGCCCCATAAATCCGGCCCTGCCAATAATAATAAGAAGAAGCTTCATGGTAACAAATCAGTTACAGGAAGCAGAGGTAATTACATTATAATTACAATGCTAAAATCTCTGTATACCAGAAAACTCAGGATGTATAAATAGTGAAACTGAAAAGAAAACTTCTCTTATGAAACTGTGAACCATAAAACTAAATAAGGTGAATTTGATCACCTTAAATAGAACAAGGTTATCTTACAAGGTTTCTAGCAGGTTGTCCTGCTGATCTTCTGATTGATTCAATTCTCTGAAGCCTAATCTGCTCTCTAAATTTGGCTATAAATTCATCAGCTTTCTTGTCAACATCTGGTCCCTCATCACTAAATGTACTCTGAGTTATAACTTCTGTTTTCTCTGGATTTTCTTCAAAGTAATCTTCTTCACTTTCAGTCTCTGAATCTTCTTGATCAGTTTCAACAAGAAACTTTTCGACGTATTCTTTCTTCTCTTCATGTGGAAACTCCATAAATCCTGGTTTCGATCCAAAGTTGTAACTTTCGTGCATTAATCTATCAGTTGATGATCCTCTCTTGACACCAGAAGTTTCTTCAACTTCTTGTGTTATGAATTCTTCACCATATTCTTTTGCTCTTGCACTACCAATGAATGGCCTCAATTCTTTCCCTGAATATGCTTTCTTTGGTGGTTGGAATTTTTCATTGCTACTCGATTCCATTGGCACACTCCTAATGCTTCTCCTCAGTTCCTTCTCAGTAGAAACACTTTCATCTCTAGCACTAGAGCTTGATTTCATCAGAGGAGAATTCTTATAGAAGAAGTGTGGTGGTGGAGGTGGTGGAGGGGGAGGAGGAGACGATTTGCGAAAGCTTTTCTTTCTCACTACTTCTTCAACAATCTTGGTTTGTGATTCTGATGAAAAGGAAAGTGTAGGGGACAATTTTCTTGACGATGAAAAGGATTGTGAAGGAGAAAGATTTTTTGGTGAAGAGGAATTTGAGTTATTAGGCCTAGGTAATCTAAAAGATTGAGACCTTAAAGAAAATGGTTCAATCTTGTTAAATCCAGGATCCTCTTTTGAAGGAGATAGAGATTTAAGGGGATTATTATTATTATTTTCATCTTGTTTCATCTCCATATTTCTTGCTGATCTTGATCTCCAAGGAATTGGCGATGGACGGACAACATTTTCCTCTTTATTCTCCACCATTTTCTTAGGACTTGACACGACAAAATCCCCATTTCTTGGTTTGCTTACATTGCTAGAGAAGCCCTTTAAACCAATATTAACCTTTTCATTAGTTTCTTCCACCATATCAGAATCAAGAACACGAGATTTTAAGCTTCGAATTGGTAAAAGCAAAGGCTTTTCACCAATTCTTGAACTAACAGCTCTATGTTCATTAAGACCATGACTTTCTTTAGCAATTACTACTACTGGATTATTACCTCTATGATACTGATTATTCCAAGTTTGAACCTTGTTTTCGTCATGACTTTCGGTTTCATCATCAAAAACAGATGAAACCTGAAGTAATCCAGATACATATGATTGAGCATTATCAAATTTAGAGCTATTTTCCTTCTCTCTTTCATTACTTTTTTTGCTAAATAAGCCATATGAAACAGCTATACCAACAAATATAAGCTGAAGAACTTCCCAACTTCTTGTTTGCAGAGTTTGGTTAATGAATTCAGGAGCTTCTGAAGTGAAAAGTGGAAGTACAACTAGAAAAAACACAAGAAGGGAAGATTTGAAAAGAAAATGATTATAAAACTTACTAGGTTTTGCATGGTTTGCATGAACTTCAGAGTCTAGTTTCTTTTGTTTTTTTGAAGTTTGAGGAGCTGTATTATCTCCCATTGAAGAATAGAGAGGAAGATTGGTGTTTTTTTTGGATCTTGTTTTATGTTGCAGAATGTGAAAAGAAGATAGATGGATGACAGAAATCTTAGTGCTAAGGAAAAGTATAGAAAAGGAGAGAGTGATGAAGAAAGTTTTTGGAAGGAGTGACCTGATTTCAAGCTATGCTTTATTTCTTTTTTCTTTAACTATTTCATTCTTTTGACAATCTTATCCTTGTATGATAGGAAATACTCTTCTGGAATAATCTTTTCATAGAATACTCGGGCGAATGTAGTATGCTAGTGACGGATTTAATTGAACTCGTAACTTTTGATGCAGAGTAAAAATATATGTGTAAAAATTTATTAAAATTACAAAAATAATAAATAAGAACACATAAATTTAAAAATATAATTAATGGGTTTAATATTAAAAATATTAAGAATTTAACCCATAAAATTCAAATCCTCAATCTATGTTTGAATACTCGTTGTTCTTGATACGTGGGAGAGGTTTTTGAGGAAGTATAAGAGAGCCCTGTAGGGTAAATCTTGAAGTTTCTCATAATTCCATTAAGAAATGTAGTGTAGCATATTTTGTGTCAATATGTTATGCCCTTCTAATAAAGGATAAAGAAATAGAGCTTAACTTCTACATAATATTGTATTAAGGATTTTTTTTTTTAATGAAAGAGGGCCTTGGAACAATACTAAAGTTTTCTCGTTGTAGCCTGTAGGTCACGATTCGAACCGTGGAAGCAGCCACTAATATTTACATTAGGGTAGGTTGTCAATAACACATGCTGCCCTTCATGGGACCCTTTGTGAATTAGGATGCTTTGAGAAACCGAACCGGAAAGATTAATGATTTTTCATCTAAAATATAAACACCAACTTATAATATAAGTAATAGTCTTATGAAATTAGTGACATGAAAATAAGTATATTATCTACTATAACAGATTAAAATACATTAATAATATAAACATTTTTGTGTATACAATCAAACTTTTCTATAACAGGCTCGTTTGTTCCAAATATTTTTGGACGTTATAGCGAAGTGTTGTTATAGAAAACATATATTATAACATAACATGAAAATTAATTCCGAAAAAATTTGATTTTTATAATAAAGTGTTGTTATTTAGGGATACTGTTATAATTAGGTATCACTTTATAAGTTAAATCCTAAGAATAAGGTTTAGAGCCCTTTTTTTTGGTTGGAGAAGGGCATTTTAGGATAGAGGAGAATGAGGGGAGCAAAGAGGTTGCGTGGGGAATGGTTAGGATTCTTTCTTTTGGAGTGCGTACGCTAGCTTTGTGTGTGGGATGATCAGTTCAAACATCTTTGCTTTATTTTTGCAACTTTAATTTTGAAGGCTATGCTTTTCTTTCTCTTGTCTACCCTTCCCCACCTTCATCCAATATACTTTGTTTTGAGTTGATGCTAGATGCTCTTTAGGACCACCTAGTGACAAACTTGTAATTAATTTATTCTTTAAAGTGTGTGATTATCATTAAAAAAAATATTTGAAAACAAAAAGAGAAGAGATATGTTGCCCCACCAAGAAAATATGTCTTAAGCCCTTGGTCATAGTATTAATTCTTTTCATCTGTTTAAACTTTAGTAGGGTCGATTTGTTATGTACTTGTGCTGTTGGAAGGTGCTAGTTGACGTTGCCTGTTGGTCAAACATCACTAGTATCTTTTGAAGCGGCCATTAATGATCGTATTAGGGCAGGTTGCCTACGTCATATTCCTTTGAGTACGATTTTTCCTCGAATTTTGCATAAATATGGAATGTTTTGTGCATCTGGCTGCCTTTTTTTTTAAATTATAGTATTATGAGTTTTGGACTTAATGTTCCTTCTAGGATTTTAATATTAGTTGCTTGATTATAGCATCATGAGCTTGTGCAATATTCTAAGTTTGATGCATGCTGGCCCTTTCTTAATGTGTATGCAAGGTATTTCTGTCTTCTGGATCACACTATTACCTACTATCTTAGCTAAGTTTTTTTCGTAAAAAGTTTTGATGCAATGCTGCCAGGTCATCGCAGCTGGATAATTCTAGATATATAATGGAAGAAGGAATATAATCCCCAAAACAAAAACAAAAAAAGGATTTGAGTTCCAAGATTCCCTTTGGTCAGTATGAGCATTTGGCTTGTATTGTACGTGCTTTCAAGAACAGGTAGTATGAGTTTCTAGAGTTTCAGTATATAAATTAATGAGTTTTAAGTTTTATGTACTTTGGTATAATGATCAAATCACTTTATGGTAAGTTGATAAGTTATACATCGTCCGTTTCAATTTATGTGAACCTATTTCCGTTTTGATCAGTGCCAAAAAGAATGACCCCTTTCTTTATTTGGAAACAATTTACCTTTATGCAATGATTTATAGCCACACAAAATATATGTGCCTTATTTTACACCACAAATTCAAAAGTCTTCTCTCTTTTCTTAAACTCCGTGTCCAGTCAAATAGGTTCACATAAATTGAAACGAAGGGAGTATGTCTTTTTGTATTTTGATGATCTAATAAACTTTATATGAGAATCAGAAAAGGAACTTGTTTACACATCCTCAAAAGTGTTCAAGAACAACAAGTTACATTGTCTGACACAAATTCCAACATGTTCAGCCAAAGAAGTGCAAAGGGAATAGATGACTATTAGTTTCTCCGGTAACAGTACAAATCAACTCTCTGTAAAGTCGCTGCACTGTTTCTCCGCACACGTAACAATGCAACAGTCACTTTATAAAACTTGTCTTGTACCAGATAATTGCTTACATCATCCAAATGACCTCATTTATATATTATCAACTTGATGCAAGGGAACACACACACTTGCATAACCCTAAATCATCAATTCTCTTTCTCAAGTGTGCTGCCGACTTTCAAGTGACTCCAAGGCTTGAAGAGCAAAGCAACAACATAACGAAGGACCAAATCACATCACTGAGTTTATCATATGCCTTTAGTGTTGTTGTATCTTGTTAATGTTATTTATTTGTAATTCCTACTCAGCTTACTTAGAAGCATTCTATAGGAGATCGTTTGTAAACTCATAAATCTTATGTTTGTGTTTTGGCCAGAGTTAGTCAAAGTGTGAGCTTTGTAATAGAGTCATTACAAATAGGCTTTGCAATAGATTTATTATAAGTAGGTGATGAATTAAGAGGTTAATTCCTAGATTACAATAAGTTGTAATCTAAAGTTTGCTCAGTTAGTGAAGTTGAAATCCTATGAGTGTAGGTCGAGCTTTTTAGTCCCGCGAGCTGAGAGTTTTCCATGTAAAATTCTGATGTGTCATTTACTTACCGTTGTGTATATGTGTTTTGTGGGATCTAGTTCTCTATACAGTTTGATGGACTATAATTTACTATTGTAAGTGAAAATATATTTATTTAATATGTATTGATTGTGATTTAGAGCGAATGACAACTAACTTCCTAGAACAGATTAAAAAGTGTTGATGATGCAATTTTTTTTTTTGGGTGCAAAATGTTGAACTTATCCACAATGGAAGCTAAGATTTGGTGCTATCACTTTTGATGTGTGCCTATTTTGCGTCTGATTTCAGAGAACGCACTTTCCGCACAAGCTGATCGTACTATGATAGCATTTATAGTATTAATTCTGAGAAAAAAGAGGGGAAAGGAAATTGTTTATGACTTTACCAGAAAATTGTTTATGACCTTTGTCTATGAAAAATTCTTTGGATAACTTTTTAAATTGATAAATTAATATAGTGTTGTACGTTAGTATCCAATTGACAATAATAGTTGATATAACTTCCCATTGTTGGACTTAGGAGTTTTAGACTCAAGGCGATTAGTTGAGGTGAAAAATAACCTCTTTTCACTAAATCATGCGAAGCTACGAATAGTTTATCGGACAAATTGAGTTACTGTGACAATACGTTTCAACCATGAGAACCAATTAGTTTTTAGATTGGAGCCAACCACCTCATATACGAATATATTGTTCTTGCTTTAGCTATCATATAGTGGTGTAATAGCAATACAAAATAGTAAGTATAAGTTTTTTTTTTTAAAAAATAAAACTAAAACTATGCCTTACTTCAAGCTGTCAATTTTTTGTAATGAGAAAACAATCTTCCTTTTTTTAAGGCTTTGGTGATTCTTCATAGGGTAAGGGAGAAATCAAAAGGTAGTAAAAAGCTAAGACGGAGAATCTTTCTCTGATCAAAGGCTGTGGCCGAAAGTTAAAAATTCAAAATATGTCATTGACAACATGTAATGGATCGGATTCTCGGAATAAAAACTTAGGACCGGTTTGCCATGGGTTTTGCCAAAATAAATTTGGAATTTATTTGGCAAATTCATGTTTGGCCATAAAATTTGCCCACAAAATCCCAAACCTCAAATCCAAAATCACCCCAAATGTGATTTTGGGCCAAAATCCCAAAACTTGGGAATTATATTATGTCCAAACATATTTTCATCTTCAAACCAAACTTCACCCAAATCAAAATTTTCAAAACAAATTTGGGAATCTATGGTCAAACGCTAGCTTATTTTCAACTACTAGGAAAGTTGCAATACCAACTACCGCAGCCAGTTTCATCTTCATTGTGTGTAACTGAAGCACAGGCAAGGGCGGATCCAATGCATTAGTTACTGGTTCCTGTGAACCCAGTAACTTTGGTCTAGATTCTTTATTTATATTGAAAATTTCATTAAATGTATAATAGTATTTAGCTTGGAACCCAGTCCGTTAATCCAGTTATTATTGTATATTAACTTGAGATTTTTGTACTAACCCATAAACTTAAAATCCTGAATCCGTCACTGCACAGGCGGAGTCAAAATTTAAATCTTATTAGTTGAGAATTCTCACTTGCAAGTTAATGAGTTCTAAATTAAGGATGAGACATATTAAATAAATTTCTTAAAATAAATATAAAATTTAAATTAAATTACTGAATTGGCCGAACCCATACCGTTATCTCTAACTCCAACCCTAAGCTGAAGACCTTAGGATAAATATATATATATATTGGAAATTGTTATTATTTCGGGCTTGATAGAAAAGGCACGACTGTAGAGTGTAGACGATAAACAACTAAACAAATAAAAACAATTGCATCAGTCTTCTTACAATTACAACCCATGACCTATCTACTGCTATAACAACTGTCTAAACCTACTTAGCTCCCTTCCACCAAAGAACACAAACTCACAAAATCTAGTTCTTTTCATTTTCCTATCACCGTAGAGTACTCACGACTTAAAAATTCTGAATCTAACGCTGTTCATGCTGTAACGACTTCCCCTGTCTAGATACGAAATCAATTTGTAAAATATATAAGAGAATTATGGCTAGAAAGGAAGGTAGTATTTTTTTTTTTTAAAACCTTCATAAGCTACAGGTTTCATCCACTTACATTTTCGAAGTTTGATGTATTCGTATAATATCTATTTTCAAGGTTCCCAATGCTTGTAGTCATCTAGCATAAAGTTATTACTCCTATCATGTATTTTTCTCAATATATTATAATCATATAGATGATCAACGCAGTTAGTAACATTAATCAACATTCAGTTATTTTAATTCAAAAGTTAAATTTTTGATTAGATAACTCTTATCTGGTGGTAACATTAATATTTATCAAAAGAATTATAAACCAAAGAGACTTAAAATACGTTAAAAGAATTAGGGCAGGCTACACATTTGGCATTTCATTACAAAATATTATAAAATATATATTATAAAGATGGATTAGGCTACGTTCTGGTCACAAGTCCAAATTCCCTCTAGCTCGTAACCAAAGAAAGGAATCGGATAGTAAAAATTGCATAGAATATTAAAAAGACGATTTTGCCCTTCTTTAATAAAAGACTATTGACAAAGTACTGCAGGACAAAAATTTAAGCATGTTTAGGCTGAAGTTTTAGCAAATGAACTAAAAAACTTCAGCTTGTTTAGATTGAAGCTTCGGATAAAACTCAGGACAAAACTGTAAACTACGTTACAAACCTTCAGCATGTTTTGGTATGAAGTTTTAGCAAATAAACTAAATAACTTCAGCATACATCAGCAAAAACTCTTTAGAAAATTACATACTGCAAGACAAAAACTTAAGCATTTTTAGTCTTAAGTTTTAGCAAATGAACTAAAACTTAAAATGTTTTGTTTGAAGTTTTAACAAATGAACTAAATAACTTCAGCATGTGTTTGGTATAAAGTTTTAGCAAATGAACTAAATAACTTCAGCATGCATTAGTAAAAACTCATTAGAAAATTACATACGGCAAGACAAAAACTTAAGCATGTTTAGTATGAAGTTTTAGCAAATGAACTAAAAAACTTAATCATGTTTAGTCTGAAGTTTTAGCAAATGAACTTAAAAACTTATGCATGTTTAGTGTGAAGTTTTAGCAAATGAACTAAATAACTTCAGCATGTTTAGACTGAAGTTTTAGCAAATGAACTAAAAAAACTTAAGCCTGTATAGTCTGAAGTTTTAGAAAATGAACTAAATAACTTCAGCATGTTTAGACTGAAGTTTCGGATAAAATTCATGACAAAACTGTAGACGGCATGATATATAACTTCAACATGCATTAGCATGAAGTTTTAGCTTCAATATGAAACAACTTCATGCTACATTAATATGAAGTTTTAGCTTCAACGTGAAACAACTTCATGCAAGTGTGATTCTGAAGATGAATCTGGATAAGTTTCTAATTTTTTGAAAGCTGGTGAGAGGAGAGGATGAGATCTTTTTTCACGAATGATGTTGCAGATCACGCGATTAATGTGTGATGCAAGATTTATATCTTTTGTTATAGGTGTAATTTTCATATTATTATGAATTTTTGGTCAGTTGGCTATCAAATCAATAATTTTTAAAAATAGGGTACAGATTAAAAGGTGGCACAAATATTGGGTACGGCCGCAAAATCCCTAATAGGACATCAATTGAATTCTGATTTACTTGGGCCCCTTCCCCAGGCCCAGATTTATCTTCTTCGGCCAAGTCCATTAATCTGACTACGTCTCCCCCTCTCTTCCCCAGTGCGGCCTGCTGCTCCGGCGAACTTCTCCGGCGAGTCATCACTGCCTCTTTCTCCTGTGAAAATTTAAGTTATAGGTTCCCCTCTTTGTTTCTCCTGCTGCTTTTCGAAAACCCTAATTTCTCTTCTTCTTTTTTGTTAAGTAATTTTTATATTTTTGACTTTTAAATGCTTTATATTCTTTGAGCAATCAGGAAGATTTGATTTTTTTTCAAGTTGTGAATTTTTGCATTCATATTTGCTTCCTGTTATAGCTCCAAATTTTGAAATGGTGTTCTAGTCTGCTTCTTGACTCTTGAGTATGAGTAAAAATATAAAACGCTCAAAGATGAGATTTTTGTTATTTCATTTTGCTCTGCGAATTTTCAGCTCATTGATATCACAGTCTCCGAATTGACCAGATATTTCAAATTATGCAAGCAGCTGATTTCTATTTCTTATGAAAAAATTATGCTTCCTCCATCAATCTCTCGCCATTTCTTGAAAACTAATTCAGCCAACACGCCAATTTTCTTACTCCATAAGGTTCTTTTATTCACCACTTGTTCATCATCAGCTGGAGAATTCTTGAGTCATTTGTTGAAAAATAAAAATGGGTCTGGTCTGGAGAAGACTCTGAACACAGTTAAGGCTAAACTAGATGCTAAATGTGTTAATGAAGTATTAGAGAAATGTGCCGTTGATGATCCTCAAACGGGTCTCAGATTCTTCATTTGGGCTGGACTTCATCCCAGCTATAGACACAGCAGTTACATGTTTAGTAGAGCGTATAAACTGCTCGGATTTGAGCGTGAACCACGAATTATTCAAGATGTCATTGAGGCTTATAGGTTGCAGAATAATTATGTTCCAAGTGCTAAGATGTTCAAGGTTATTTTGAATTTGTGTAGAGAGGGAAAAGATGCTAACTTGGGCTTGTGGGTGTTGAGAAAAATGAAAGAGTCCAATTGTAGGCCGGATACAACGGTGTATAACGTAGTTATTAGATTGTTATGTGAGAAAGGTGATATGGACGAGGCAATGGGTTTGATGAGAGAGATGGACTTGATTGATCTTCATCCTGATATGATCACTTATGTTGTGATGATTAAGGGGTTGTCTGAGTTGGGTAGGTTGGAAGAAGCTTGTGGATTAACCAAAGCTATGACGGGGAATGGATGCGTGCCAAATACGGTGACCTATTCAGCTCTTCTTGATGGGATTTGTAGGTTCGGGAGTTTGGAGAGGGCACTTGAGTTATTGAGAGAAATGGAAAAAGATGGTGGGCAGTGTAAGCCCAACGTCGTTACTTATACTACTGTGGTTCAAAATTTTGTTGAGAAAGATCAGTCGATAGAGGCATTAAGTATTTTGGACCAAATGAGGGATTTTGGTTGTAAACCAAATAGGGTACTTATCTGTACTTTGATTCAGGGTCTATGCAAAGATGGGCATGTGGAGGAAGCTCGTAAAGTCATTATCAGAGTAGCTGAAAGTGGTCTTCCATATGATTCTTGTTACAGTTTTCTAGTTTTATCACTGTTTCGGATTGGAAAACTCAAGGAGGCAGAAATGTGTTTTAGGAGAATGTTGGCTGGTGGCCTAAAGCCTGATGGTTTGACCTCAAGCACAATAATGAGATGGCTTTGTCAGCAGAGAAGGATACTTGATGGATATCACTTGATTGACGCGATTGAGCAGTCTGCAGGCGTATCTTCTATGGATTCTGATATTTATTCTATACTTATGGCTGGACTATGTGAGGAAAATCATCTTGTTGAAGCTGCAAAGCTTGCTAGTCTAATGGTAGGGAAAGGAATTCAGCTTAAAGGTCCTTGTACTAAGAATGTAATTGAATATCTTAGACGTTGTGGCAAAGAAGATTTAGCTTCAAGCATTGGTAGTATTAAGTGCTGATGAATGACCAAGATTGCTTTAATATCGTGATCCTACTTGTGCCTCAGCATTGTCAACAAATAGTCACCTCACCGTGGAGATTGACCCTCGATTGTATTCCATATTCCACCTAATTGAATTCTTCTCCAGTTTTGTGCAATAAAAAAATAGTTGGGCTTCTAGTCAGGTTGGATTGATAACTCTTTCCAGATTTCAACTTACATCTCATTTATTGATTTTGCACTCTGATTTGTGTATTGTCGGCCGATAGTCTTATCCAGCATGAGATGGAAAGAGCAGGTGAAGTGCTCCTTTGAATATTCAAGTTGAGGTAACACTGATTGGTGTTTTATTTTATAGCTAATAACATGGAATAAGAATACATGGATTAAAGCAAATACTAAATTTTATATCATGATTATTCTATCTAATACATAAAACCGAATGAGCCCTGCGTGAAGAAATTTCCAAGACTTCAGACATACAGTAAGTCTATAAGATGTGCAAAGCAAGTGGTCCTATTTATTTTTATCTTCTAGGATGTGCTCCCGTTATTATACCTGACAATTATCCCTCTATTTTTTGAGGTTTTCCATCATAGGAAAAGGACATTCCAAGTTCAATGAGTATACTCCTTTTCTCTGAGGAAAAGTACCTTGAGATGCAACAGAGGGTCAAACCGGTACATAAGAATTTCATTTGGTATCTGAGCTGTCAAGTATGATTTGTTTCATATGATTTTCACTCTCTTTGGAACAATAGAGTTTTTAGTATGAACTATCTGAATGAGAAGTATTGAATTATAGTTGTAGCACATGTAAAATATAGAGAAAAAAGGTCATTGATCCTCTGGAGCTGGTTCTTCCCATCGCTGAATACTTCTCTGCTGCCTGTTTTAGTGATGATACTTTTTGCCAAACAGAGCAAAGTAAAAGTCTTATCACTCAAGACAGCCAAAAGAATACAGTCCGACCTTGAATTTGAAGGCGTGTAATTCATGCACCAGTGCTTGAAGGAAAATATTTAAAGCAGGGGTGTGAGAGTCTAAAAGTAGAGAACAAGTAGATAGTATTTAACAGTTTGCAGGAAATATTCGTTCATTTTGCTTCACTTTCATTTTTTGTTCGATGACCAGCAGATTGGTGTCCAAAAGATGTCTGAAGACTTCTGTGGTTTTCAATCATGTCAATGTGGCACCATGGAACTATTTGTAGCCCAGTTAAAAAAAATCCAAATACATGCGGCTACTTGAATAGATCAATGCATGTTAGTAGCGAATAATGATGTTAAATTCGATCTTCTCTGATGTGGGAAATTAAAATTTGAGCTAGGCTGATTATTATGACTTCATTTCAAGTTAACATGTCCATAACTTCTACTCGGATTTGCATGCATTTATCTCTCAGTTGCTAAAAAGAGCAGCAGTAGAAAGAGCATAAGGGTAAGAAACAAGACCGTTTGCTTTGCACTTCTTATGGACCATATTAGGAGGATTGCATTATTCGGTGTTATCCTGTTAAGAGAACTGGTTCCAGCCTTTGAAAGGATATTATTGCGTATTTCACCTGGACAAGTGCTTGGTGCGTCCATTTTTTGTGAATAGAAATTACTCAAGTTGTTAATAGACGTGCATGGCATGCAACCAATTACTCATACAAGGTATATAATGTGTTCTTGATGTTTGTTTATTGATGCTAATTAATAACTGCTCTTTCTGGATTAGAAGCGATACTGTCTGGAATGGATCAAATGCACTCCTTTTAAGTGCCCTCTACTCTCCAGTCGGACGTTTTGGAGTTTCCACCTGTGAAGTGAGCACTAGAAAATGGACTTCGAAATGACTCCTGAAAGTTTTATCTTTCAGATACATAAAATTTTGTTTCTGGATTTGTGCGAATGTTAGAAGGCCCTTTTTCTTTGGTATTCTGATGCTATTTTCTTCTTCTACTTGAAACTTCACTTTATTGTTGTGATCAGACATGCGCTGTTTTGTTTCCCTTCTTGCACAGATAGAAGCAGAAACTGTTACAAGACATTGTCGTAATAGTAAACTTGTTCAATTTGATGGAGATAATTGCATAAAGTTTTCAGAAATAAAACGAAGAATGATCAACATTGTGATCATGCCTGAAGCTAAGTTAAAGGGGTCTGGGGACAGCCAGGCTAATATCAGTTTTCGAAGATACTTAAATGATCAGGAAGTTGATAGATTTGCTGAATTCATAGAGATTATGGAGCTTTCCCAAACTGTGAAGACAAGATTGTATTGGGAAAAATTAAGTTTATATATGGAATTCATTATAAGATGACACGTCATGACACGTGGACCAGTTAAAAGAAGAACAAGTGATGAAGAATAATCAAAGAGGCACGAGCTTCAACATGCACGGGCAGTCATTTAGATAAAAGGCAAGGAAGGCCGGTGCTCGAACTTCTTTATGACGGAAGAGAATGAATCTGATAGAAAATAAGGAATAGATACGAACTATTGGGCATTAAATACAGAAACGTTAAGGAATCTGTATTGAATCAAATATGATTGCTTATTGTAACGTTACATAAAATGTCATTAAATACCATTAATTGACAATAATGGCTTAATTATGGAAGAAAAGAAACGTACCACTTGGAAATAACTATAAAAGGAGAAGATTGACCATTTGTAAGGACACGAAATAACACCGAAATATACTGATTTACCTTGTTTTCTTCTGTTCATCTGATTATTATCAAAGCCAATTTCTTTTATTCATTTTATATATTGATTATCAGTAACCCGAGTTCTTTTAAAATAAAGCTTTGACCGAAATTACTATTTTTGGTTAAACAAATTGGTTCCGTTACCGGGAATATGATAATCGTTTACTTTCTTAATCAATTCTTTCATCAAAACTTACCATGTCAAATAACAACGACAACAACCAAGATACTCAACATCAGTAGAATGATGCGGGTGATAGGACACCACTTCCCTCACCGCGTGATTCACAACGTCAGTTACGAGAAGGAATTCCAGATGGCTCTAAAACAAATAATTGGGTTGCAAACGAACAAGCACTTGATGATGCTTTAAAAAATCTCATTGCTCAACAAGTCAGCAATGCCCTCCGAGCTTTTACCAGCCAATTGCCAATTGCACCACCAATACCAACTCCGAATTAGAATACTTTGGAAACCCCACGTTCTGGGCTCGTTAACTCAGGAACTGGTGGAACTCCAAGCGAGTCTCGCGATGGAGAGCCAGGTAACATAGTTAATTCTGATTTACAAAATTTAGTTCTAACTTTGCAGAAGCAGCTCAAGGAGCAAAGGGACCGTATAGAGCAAATACCTGGGGTACCGCCTGTAATCAAAGGAATAGACATGGATAAGTAGGGGTGTTCAAAACCGAACCGAACCGAAGCTTAATGTCTTACTGGTAACGGCTTAACAGACGTGGAACGGATTAAATTTTTTTTATTAACGGCTTATCAGTTTGGGGGCGGATTATTCAATTTTCTTAACATCTAATCCGTTAACCCGTTAAGAATATATATATATATATATATATGTAAGCCAAGGAGTTTAAACGGGCAACTAACAACATGATGTAATCACAAATCATAATACCGTCAAATTGATATCAACTGTGCATTCTCATATTTGAAGCAATCATGTTATTAGTCAACGCTTTATTTTTCAAATAGCAACTCTTTTGAAAGAAAGTGAAATTCAACAGAAGAAAATCTAATGGCCAGTTAAAGTATTTCTTATGGTTTTTCTGAGAATGGTGAAGTGGTCTTATGGTTAACAATAGAAAACATTGATATTGCAACCATTTTGGGTTTTCGAAAGGGGGTGGGTGTGAGGTTGAACTCTCTTCCTGCACTTCTCTACTATCCCTGATATTACGAATAGAAAGCTACAGAGTTTGATTCCCAAGATGGTCAGTGATGTCCCGTATAACTTGCATAATTCTTGATCTTTGAGCGAAAAAGTTAACTAAAGGAAACCCCATCTTCACCGTAGATCAAACCATCCATGCTATCATCTGAACCTTATTTGCAGAAGCCAACATATAGTGATACAAAAATTATGGAGATGAACAAGTATTTGCCATGTCGGAAATTCTTGCCGGTTAGCAATATCCTTTTAAATCAAGTTTCTAGTTAACAAAAATAATCACTAGCATGCCAATGTCTGAGGCTCGTGAATGTGTGTGTGTATATATATATATATGAATTGCTAGGCCGATAAACCGCTCGATAAGAGCTAAACCGATACCAATCCGCCCGATACCTTATCGCGTGGCTAACGGATTAATACATTTAAAAATCGATAACCGATAAGCCAAACCGTTAAGAGTAAATAACCGCCCAATCCGCCCGATAAGCAGCCATATGGATAAGTACTCACAACAACCATGGAATCCTAGTGCAGCTCCGGTGCCAATCCTGAAGAAGTTCAAAATGCCTGATATTCCAAAGTATGATGACACAACTAATCCACGAGACCACGTGATTGCATTCACAACTGGTGTGAAGGGCAACGATTTAACCAAACAAGAAATCGAATCAGTGTTGGTCAAAAAATTTGGTGAAACACTCACCAAGGGTGCATTAACATGGTATTTCCTTTTACCCAAAAATTCTATAAATTCTTTTGCTGAGCTTACAGATTCTTTTATCAAAGCACATTCGGGAGATCAAAAAGTTGAAAAGAGAATGGAGGATATTTTCAAAATCAAGCAAGGAGATCCAGAGTTGCTTAGGGAGTTTGTGGATAGGTTCCAGCGTGAAAGAATGATGTTACCACGCATACCAGATAATTGGGCAGCTATGGCTTTTGCCAGTAACTTGAATGAGAAAAGTTCAGAAGCCACGAGACGACTCAAGGAAAGTCTGCGTGAATTTCCAGCAACAACCTGGAATGATGTTTACAATAGATACAACACGAAGCTGAGGATAGAAGAAGACACTATCTCCCGATCTCAGAAAGATGAGAAGGTGAGTTCGAGATGTTCAGAAAACGAAAAAAGGTCCGGTAAAAATAGGTACGAACCATATATGGGCCCAGCAGGAAAAGACTCACGATCAAAACAGGATAATTCAAGGTACGATCGTAGATCGAGAAATATAGAGTCGGGTTCGTCATCGAGATTTGGGAGCGATCGAAACTCACAGGAAATTTGAGATGATGATAGGAACTTGAAGGCAAGTTTTGGCGGTTACAATTTCAATGTCAGCACTTCAGAATTGGTAGCGGTGTTAAGAGGCGTGGGCGATAAGGTGCATTGGCCAAAAGAAATGAGATCAAATCCAAACAGGTGCAATCCTGATCACTGGTGCGAATTTCGCAACGATCATGGTCATAAAATGGCAGATTGCACATTGCTACAAGGCGAAGTTGATCATCTATTAAAGAAAGGGTATCTCACTGAATTATTCAGTGAGAAAGGTAAGCAAGCATACATGAAGAACAGGCAGGAGCCCCCTAAACCTCCTTCTCCCAAAAGGACCGTTAATGTTATAAGCGGGGGCGAAGAAATCAATGGTGTAACATACACAGCAGCCAATAAAGTTTCCAAAGTCACAATTACCCACGAGAAGCGGGTGCAACATGTCTTAGAGGAAGAAAGCATTACATTTGATGATGCAGATGCGGATAGCGTGTTAACTTCACATAACGATGCACTCGTAATATCTCTACCTGTACATGATATTAATGTGAAACGAGTTTTGATTGATCTAGGTAGTTCCGTGAACATTATTCTACTGAGAGTACTACATGAGATGCAAGCTGAAGATAAACTAGTACCAAAGGCGCATACTTTGTCTGGATTCGACAATTCCAGCGTTGTGACGAAAGGGAGATAACACTTACTACATTCACAGAAGGGGTTGTCAAAAATACAAAGTTTCAGGTGGTAGAGATGGAGATGACTTACAATATGATTATCGGGAGACCATGGATACACGAGAAGAATGTCGTTCCGTCTACCTTACATCAAGTTATTAAATTTCCATCACCATGGGGGATACGTCAAATCCATGGGGATCAACAGATATCCAGGAGCATCAACTCTGTAGCAGATTCAAATACGAGAAACGAAAAAAAATAGTAGTTACAGAATCCAGTTGAGGATACAACAACACAAGCCTAAACTGAACAAGAGCGAATAGATGTGGACTCAAGGCCCGATTCCATTCAAGAACCAGAGGAAAATGAAAATATCAAAAAAACAATTGAAGAATTGGAGGCTGTAGAGTTATTTACACAATGGCCTGAAAGGAAAGTTGATGTTCTAAATGTCAATACCACACAAGAAAGGGGGGGGGGTGATTTGTGTGGTACCCAATTTTTGCTCTAGAAGAACCTGGTTCTTCTAGGTGTTCTAACTACTACTGTTTGCGGAATAAAAAGTACATAAAATAAAGAACACAGAGATTTTTACGTGTAAAACACCTGGCTCAAAAGGTGAAAAAACCACAACCTACTACTCAGTAGGATTTTCCCAAACTTCCACTAAAATCACTGAGCCAAAACAGCATTTACAAAAACTCTTTGTAAACCTAAGGATTAACTCTAATCCCTTGTAGCACACAGCCTCAACTGTTGCGATAACTTCAAGTTAGCTTATAACTTGAACACTCAAAGTACCTAATACAATTGCTTCTATGAAAGCTAAAAGGTAAAACTTTAAAGCACCTACTACAATTGAACTAGAATAAGAAAAAACACAATGGAACTGGTTCTTCTATCTCGTTCAACTAGCTTCAGGAGTGCACACTCAAATCTCACATAAATTGCTTGCAAAATCGCCTTGCTCTTTTGCTTTCAATTTAGTTTAACTTCTGCGTTCGTGCAATACTTGTAAAAGAGAACAACCAATGTCATTTAATAGGTTAGAAATCAGAGTTTGATTGGGACTCAATTTTTGATCTTCTATCGTAGTTGAGTCTTTGAAGATATCAAACTCTAACAGTCTCTTTATCCGGATTGTGTTCTCTTCATATAAGGAGACTTTCTCCCATTATCTAATATGCAACCTTTTTGATCAGATCAGGAGATATTGCTGCTTGATCAGTAGAACTTATCTCCTTCACGTGCATCTCACATGTGTAGGTTGATCATGACAGTGCTTCACAAGATGGACCTGGTCCATAACTGAGTTCATTTGTCATTCTTCAAAACTTCACCTGTTCTTGGGCCAACAAATTCCCCCTTTTTGATGATGACAAACTCTGTGCTTTTTACTAATCAAAAAACCTGTAAGAACTCAGTTTAACCATCAACACTAAACTTAGAAAATTTTCTTTTCATCAAGGACCAGGTTAATTAGGTTATAAATATCACTTATTTCAGAATAATGTGTAAAGCACAATATCTCTTCCCCCTTTTGGAAACATCTAAAAGTTGCATACACAGTGTGAATTTCAGATTTTAATAAGTACTCATGGCCACTAGGGCAACTGCAAGTGCAATCTGCAGTAATCAAACAAACATATTTAAACTATCAAGGTCAGAATAGTCATTGAACAAGAGAAAATAACAGTTGTCATTGAGAGAGATATGTTGTCACTAACAATCCACAAAAAGAAAGAAAAACATCCAAACCATGAGCAAAAAATAGAAAAATCCCTAATCTGGGTCACTGAGAGGTACTAGAACTAGTTCAGGAGACAGAAACTAGGAGTCCTAAGGCTTGGAGGAACTGAAGGGTTGAGTTTGGAGAAGATTCAGCATGTTCTGAAGAATTCCATCATTCTTTTCCTTTTCTTTTGCAAGCTTAATTCTAAGACCATCCATCTCCGCTTCCACTTCAACCACACGAGCCTTGAGCCTAGCAATTTCAGCATCCTTAGCTGCACATTCCTGAACCAAAGTCCTAACCTTGTTATTGATGGGTGTCCTCAAGGATGAACTAGGTTCAACTGGGATGGCATTGACTGGATAGTCACAAGCAAGAAGAGTTTTGATGCCAAAGTGTTCTTTGCTCGAGGTCATTTCCCATTTCTTCAGAGGCACATTGAGCCTGTCCAGAACTGTGGTTAGTATGAAGCCATATGGGGTAGTATGAGCCTTGGAACTATTTATGACCTTGTCTAGCAGTTTGACTATGACGGCATGCCAGTTGATTTGCTTTCCTTTCTCCAGGTATTCCATAAGAACCAGATCCATGTAGTTGGCAGTGTGCCTTCTCTCCTATCTTGGCAATAAGCACTTGTTGACAAACTCAAACACCACCTTGTGCTGAGGCCTCATCTCACTTTTCTGCACAGCTCTGGCTTCATTCACATTCTCTAAATCACAGAACCTTTTGGTGATTTCAAGGGCAGTGCCAGGCATGGCTACCTTTTTCTAGTATAGTCATCAAACCCTTCAGAGGGTATGTCCAGAATCTCTCCCAGTTTCACAACAACAAACTACACTTGAACTCCCTTCACCTAGCTACTGACAACTCCATCCTTAACAGCAGCATTTGCCATAAATTTAATCAACTCATTCCTAGCTAGCCTACCTTCCATCTGAAGGACTATGCCCTTCCATCCCTAAGCAGCCAAAGAGTCTACCAATCTCATCATCCCTGGTTCCACCAGGTCCTTGAACAATCTACCTTTTTAAGATTTTTCTTCTACCAAAAATGGCAAGCTTATCATGTTCCTTCTCAGATTCATCTTCTTCTTCTTCTCCACTCCAATCATCATCATCAGAAACTTTGGTTTATTTAGCTTTCACTGCAGATCTTGTCCTCTTGGCTAGTGTGGGTTCAGCAGCTACATGCATAGAGGAGGACTTCTTGGAGGAAGTCTTGGGTTTCCTAGTCTTGGGTGTAGGAACCTCCATTATTGTACCCCTCTCTTGATGAACCAGTTCCATCTCTTCTTCCTCAACAACCTCTGAGGATTCTGCAACCTTTCCCTTTCCCTTATCCTTTTTTCTTTTTCTTGCTTTCTTCTAAAGCCTTTTGGAGATCAGCTTCACTCTGTTTTACCCTGCTTCTTGTAGCTCTACCCCTAGTCACTAAAGAGGTAGTAGGTGTTGGGGATGAGGTTTTTCTTTTCTTGGATGGCTTGGGAACATTTGGGGTTTTTGGTGTAGTAGCTTTGCGTTTCTTTGGGTCATAACTTGCCCCTACCCTTTTCAGTAGGTCAGCCAAGGTTTCTTCAGTAGATGAAACAGGTTCATCTCTTTGTTTGCTTAGATGAACCAACCCCTCAACTGCTTCCCCAGAACCACTTTACCCTGACTTCATGCCACTCTCCTCTAACCTATCTTGTGCAACCCCACATATAGCAAGAACTTCTCCCTTCCCTTTTCCCCTCTCTTCACCACATGCACCCTCTCTCTCTTTTTCTTTTTCAGACTTATTTTTACCTCCACTCCTACTCATCTCAGGCAACTCAACATCCCTAATGGGTCCAACCAGAACAAACCTAGTTTCTAAGTTTTCAACCACAGAAGAACTTACATCAGAAGGAGATTCTTGAGTCTTTTCAGATCCAGAAGACCCATGTCCATCTCCCTCATTCGCGGATTGAAAGGATTCAGACTCAGAGCTAGAATCAGACTTTGGAGCTGGGCTTTCTTTCACTTGGCTAGCTTTCAACCTTTCACTTAAAACCTTTCTCAGAGCCCCAGATGCTACAGTTTTTCGAGCAAGCATTTTCTTCCTTCGAAACCTAGGTTTTGGAGATGCACTGGGTGGAGTAGATGAGGATGAATTTGAGGGAGATGGTGGTGGAGGAGTGCCAGGATGATCTTGTGGGTTAGACATGATTCTTCATTTCTTGAGAGAATTTGGGAATTTTGGAGAAGAGGGCAATTAGAATTGAAGATGAATTTTTGACAGTTTTAGAATTATGAAGAAGACTGGAGATGTGTTGTGTATTTAAACCGAATTAGACATTAAGTAACTAACGACAACTTTTTCAGGGGTCAAATAGAAGTCTAATCAAACTGAAATTCCAGAATTTTAATGATAGATTTGGCTTCCCTAGATATTAGGCAAAAATCACGGTTTATAGTTCTAGATGGACGGAACTGGTTCAATGCTCAACGGATAGAATTTTCTAGGAATTTGACAAATATATGACTTCTTCTCATGATTGAATTATTAATCTTTCTAATTGTGCAGAGTATAGAAAACATATCTGAGCTTTCATATGAACTCATACTGATGAACTAGGTTCTTTATATAGAACTCTCTTGAACATGCTTCAAATGCCATAATAGAGAAAATGTTGTAAGAGATCAGTGAGTCATATATACACATGTAACAGGAGTATACTAATTAAAGTATGAAGCTGAGTAAGAATTAATCTAGATATTTACAAAGGTTCAGAATTCCTAGCCAAATTTTTTTTTCATTTTTTTTCATTGTGCATTCTGAGCTGGACCTATTAGGTGATCTTAATCATCCCTAATTCCAACCTGTTCCTTTTAAAGTTTTCTCTACTCAGTGCTTTAGTGAAGATATCAGCAATTTGCTTATCAGTAGCACAGAATTCTGTGGAGATCAATCATTTCTCATAGTTATCTCTTACGAAGTGGTGTCTAACATCTATGTACTTAGTCCTCTTATGATGAACAGTGTTCTTTGCCATACTTATAACACTAGTGTTATCATAGAATATAGGAATGCAACCAACGTCAATGCCAAAATCTACTAGCTGTTGTTTGATCCATCACAATTGAGCACAACAAGATGCAACAACAACATATTCAGCCTCAGTAGTGGATAAGACCACTGAATTTTGCTTTTTAGTGGCCCAGATACAAGACATGAACCAAGAAAGTGAGCCATACCTGAGGTGCTCTTCCTATCCACTAGGAAACCTGCATAATCAACATCAACATATCCTACTAGATTGAAGTTACTACCTTTGGGATACCAAAGACACAAATCAGTGGTGCCTTTCAAATATCTTAGTATCCTCTTAACAGTAGTCAAGTGAGACTCTTTTGGATTTGCTTGAAAACGAGCACAAAGCCCTACACTGAAAACAATGTCAGGTCTGCTAGCAGTAAGATACAAGAGTGAACCAATCATACCCCTATATAATTTTTGATCAACTGATGAACCAGGTTCATCAATGTCTAATTTAGTGGCAGTTGCAATGGGTGTGTTTATTTCTTTTGATTCTTCCATTTTAAACTTTTTGATAAGCTCTTTTGCATACTTCTGTTGATGGATCATGGTTCCATTAGGACTTTGTTTGATCTACAAGCCTAAGAAGAAGTTAAGCCCACCCATCATACTCATTTCAAATTTACTCCCCATTAATTTTGCAAAGTCCTTACTTAGCTTATTAGTGGTGGCCCCAAAGATTATGTCATCAACATATATTTGTACCACAAGGAGATCCTTATCTTTTTCCCTTAAGAATAAGGTACTGTCAATTTTACCTCTTTTGTAACCATGCTCCAGTAGGAATTTGGATAGTCATTCATACCATGCTCTTGGGGCCTGCTTGAGTCCATAGAGAGCCTTTTCTAACTTGTACACATGCTCAGAATATTCTTTGCTCTCAAACCTTGGAGGTTGTTTTATAAACACTTCTTCTTTCAGGTAGCCATTCAGGAAGGCACTTTTGACATCCATCTAATGAAGAGTGAATTCCATGTGTGCTGCAAAGGCTATGAGAAGTCTGATTGCCTCTAGTCTTGTAACTGGAGCAAAAGTCTCATCATAATCTATGCCCTCATGTTGGCTGTAACCTTGGACCACCAGTCTTGCCTTGTTTCTGGTAACTGTTCCATCTTCATCAAGTTTGTTTCTGAAGACCCATTTTGTACCAATAACTGATCTGTCCTTGGGTCTTGGAACTAGATGTCAAACTTGACTTCTCTCAAACTGATTGAGTTCATCTTGCATTGCATTCACCCAATCTGTATTTTGCAAAGCCTCAACAACATTTTAGGTTCAATAAGAGATAAAAAGGCATCAAAAGCACACAGATTCTTTAATTGTGAACTAGTTTTGACTCCAGATGTTGGATCAGTGATAATGTTCTCAATAGGATGAGAACTTTGATACTTGTGAGGTTTCACAACCAACTGGTTTCTGCTAGATATTTCTCCCATGTTCGGTTGCTGAGGAACAGGGTCATGAACAGGTTCTTTTAGGGGATTTATTTCAATTCCTCTTTGGTCAGTTCCCCCTGTCAGGTTGCTCTAGATGGAAGAACCTGTTCCATCACATGTTCCTTCTTTTGGTGCCACTTTGACTTGTGCTGAGGCTTCAGTCAAATCCTTTACCAATCTAATGGCTTTATCTTCATGTTCCTGTCTCTCAGAAATAATGTTAATTTCATCAAATACTACATGTACACTTTCTTTTACACACAAAGTTCTTTTATTGAACACTTTATATGCTTTGCTATGTGAAGAATATCCCAAGAATACTCCCTCATCACTTATGGGATCAAACTTAACTAGGGAGTCTTTTCCATTATTGTGCATAAAGCACTTGCATCCAAATGCTCTAAGATGGGATATATTTGATTTTCTCCCTTTAAGTAACTCATAGGGAGTCTTCTCTACAAGAGGTCTAGTCATGCATCTATTGATAATATTACATGCAGTGTTTACAGCATCTGCCTAGAAGATATGGGGCAGTTTACCAGAAAGAAACATAGTCCTAGCCATGTCTTCAAGAGTCCTGTTCTTTCTTTCAACTACTCCATTTTGTTGAGGGGTCCTAGGGGCAGAGAAGTTATGAACTATACCATTTTCATCACAAAATTCAGCAAACTTAGCATTTTCAAATTTAGTTCCATGATCAGACCTGATTGATGCAAGTTGATTTCCTAATTGTTTCTGAGTTTTTCTAACAAAGGCAGTGAACATGTCAAATGCTTCATCTTTAGATGTTAGAAATAGTACCCCGGTAAATCTAGAATAATCATTAACAAGTACCATTATATATTTCTTTCCTCCTCTGCGCATGGTTCTCATTGGACCACAGAGATCCATATGGACCAGTTCCAACGACTTGGTTGTGCTTACCATTTTCTTGCTTTTGAAAGATGATCTTACCTGCTTCCCCCTTGCACAGGCCTCACAAACTTTGTCTTATTTGAACTTGATGTTGGTAACCCTATCACCAAGTCCTTAGAAACCAATTTGTTTAGCTGATTCAGACTAACATGACCAAGTCTTTTGTGCCATAGGAGGGGATCATTATCCAACACACTTAGGCAGGTTAGTTCATTTTTTGAGAGAGTAGACAAATCTACAATGTAAATATTGTTAACTCTTTTTCCCTGAAAAACAATCTTGTCAGTGGTAAGGTTAATCACAAAGCATTTAGTAGAGGTGAATGCTACAAGGTTACTTCTGTCACATAGTTGTGACACACTGATCAAGCTGTATTTCAAGCCATCTATCAAGTAGACATTCTCAATGGAGTGAGAGTATATCTTACCTACTTTTCCAACCCCAATGATCTCACCTTTCTTCCCATTTCCAAAGAAGACATTGCCTCCCCTTAAGTCCTCAAGTGAAAGGAACTGGTTCTTGTTTCCAGTCATATGTTTTGAGCAGCCACTATCCACGTACCATATTTGGCTGCTTCCCTTCACTTGGACCCGTAAAAAGAAATCAAAGGTTAGTCTTAGGAACCCAAACTAGTTTGGGTCCTTTTCTATGGGCAAAGAGATAAATCAGATTTCTTCTAGCCCACCCATGCATCCTATTTTTTTCTTGAACAAAAGTTTTGTTCTTTTGACTGGCCTTTTCTTTTGCATTACATTCATTTTTGTAATGGCCAGTCTTGCCACAGTGTGTGCAAATTTTGTTCTCAGGAAGAGTGAGGTACTTGCTTTTAGGATCCCACTTAGGTGATAGAGTCCCATAGCCAAGTCCTCTATTGTTGCTACTGTGATGTTCTTGTAGCCAACAGAGTGCATCAGAAGCCTTGTTCCATTTGCAAGTTCTGTCTAGTTCATGTTTTACCTTCCCTAGATCTTCTTTTAATACTCTTATCTACTCATCTTTCCTGTACAGCTTATCCTTCATTTTTCCTAAGTTTTCTTCTATGGTGAGATGTGTGTGATCAGCTTTCTTCTTTCCTATTCCTAGTTTCAGTTTTAAGTTCTCAGACCTAAGTTCTAGGACACTAGTGTCAAGTTCAAGAACCTGGTTCTTCAACTCAGTATTTTCACTTTCACTCTCATTAGCCCTAGACTCTAGATTTTTGCACTTGGCTTTTAGGATCATACATTCCCTAGACAGCTCTTCCTTCTCATTGTTAATTATCTCAAACTCATCAATGAAGTTTAGCAGTAGCTCAGACAACCTTTCCTTAGACAGGAATTTAATCTTGTCTTTGAGATAAAAAATACTTACCTCTTGTTCATCATCTGATTCTCCGATGTCCATAAGTGCTTGTTCATCTCCAGCTTCATCTTCTGAGTCCTCATCTGATGTTTCTCCCCAGGCAGCAACTATAGCCTTTGTTGATCCTTTGTTCCTTTTTGGTTGAACCTGTTCTTTCTTCCTGTTCCTTCGTTCAGCCCTTTCCTTCTTCCACTCAATTTCCCATTGAGGGCAATTCTTGATCATGTGATTAGTCTTACCACACTTGTAGCAACCCTTATTAGTCTGTTTCTCATGAGCCCTTGGTTTGTTGAAGGTTGTACCTCTTGAAGAACCCTTTCCTCTCATCAAGTACTTTTTGAAATCTCTTGCGATCATAGCCATTTCATCATCCTCCAGATCTGAACCTTCAGCAATTCTGAGAGCCAGACTTCTTTCCTTCTTTGGTGCATCCATTTTCATGGTTTGCCTTCTTAGTTCATAGGCAGTAAGGTTTCTAATTAGTTCATCCAGCTTGAGGGTAGAAATGTTCTTTGATTCCTGAATAGCAATGATTTTTCTTTCCCAAGAGACTAGCAGAACCCTTGTCAAAATCTTCTCAACTTTGTCTTCTTCAAGAATAATCCTTCCAAGAGACATAAGTTCATTTGTCAGTATGGTGAACCTTGTATACATCTCTTGGATGGTTTCTCCTTCCTTCATGGTGAAATTCTCATACTGAGAATACAATAGTGTTCCTCTTGACCTCTTCACTTGAGGTGTTCCTTCATGAGCCACTTGCAAAGTGTCCTAGATTTCCTTAGCAGTGGTACAACTTTGAATTCTACTGTACTCATCTGGACTTAGTCCACACACAAGCCATTTCTTGGCCTTGTCATTCTTCTCCCACTTCTTTAGGTCTTTAGCAGTGCAGTCAGCTCTTGTCTTTGGCACATCCACTCCTTCAGCATTCTTCTTAGTAGTTGCTAGAGGACCATCAATGACTATGTCCCAGAGTTCATAGTCTTCTCCTATGATGTGATCTCTCATCTTGTTCTTCCACCAAGAATAGTACTGACCATTGAAAAGTGGAGGCATAGCAGTGGATTGCCCTTCCCAATTCCTAAGTGGTGCACTCATGTTAATCTTTTCCTAAGGTGTTAGCCTCTTCAAGGATAACCCTCTCTAATACCAATTGATGTTCTAAACATCAATACCCCACAAGAAGGGGGCGTGATTTGTGTGGTACCCAATTTTCGCTCAGAAGAACCTGGTTCTTTTAAGTGTTCTAACTACTACTATTTGTGGAATAAAAAGTACATAAAATAAAGAACACAGATATTTTTACGTGAAAAACACCTGGCTCAAAAGGTGAAAAAACCACGACCTACTACTTAGTAGGATTTTCCCAAACTTCCACTAAAATCACTGAGCCAAAACAGCATTTACAAAAACTCTTTGTAAACCTAAGGATTAACTCTAATCCCTTGTAGCACACAGCCTTAACTGTTGCGACAACTTCAAGTTAGCTTATAACTTGAACACTTAAAGTACCTAATACAATTGCTTCTATGAAAGCTGAAAGGTACAACTTCAAACCACCTACTACAATTGAACTAGAATAAGAAAAAACACAATGGAACTAGTTCTTCTATCTCGTTCAAGTAGCTTCAGGAGTGCACACTCAAATCTCACATAAATTGCTTGCAAAATTGCCTTGCTCTTTTGCTTTGAATTTAGTTTAACTTCTGCGTTCGTGCAATACCTGTAAAAGAGAACAATCACTGTCATTTAATAGGTTAGAAATCAGAGTTTGATTGGGACTCAATTTCTAATCTTCTATCGTAATTGAGCCCTTGAAGATATCAAACTTTAACAGTCTCTTTATCCGGATTATGTTCTCTTCATATAAGGAGACTTTCTCCCCTTATCCAATATGCAACCTTTTCGATCCGATCAGGAGATATTGTTGCTTGATCAGTAGGACTTATCTCCTTCACGTGCATCTCACATGTGTAAGTTGATCATGACAGTGCTTCATAAGATGGACTTGGTCCATGACTGAGTTGATTTGTCATTCTTCAAAACTTCACCTGTTCTTGGGCCAACAAAAGTCTACGTTGGGGCTAACCTAAGCCACGATATGAAAGGTAAGTTGATTAAGTTTTTGAAAACTAACGTGGATTTTTTTGCTTGGTCCCATTCTGAAATGACAGGAATACCACCGGAAGTAATGACTCACAAGTTAAATGAAGACCCATCATATCCACCTGTCAAACAAAAGAAGAGAAAGCAAGGGACTTTTAAAATCAGGTGATTCAAGATGAGGTCCAAAAATTACTAAAAATTGGGTCTATCCGTGAGGTAAAGTATCCTAATTGGTTAACTAATACTGTTGTAGTATCGAAAAAGAATGGTAAATGACGAGTTTGTGTATATTACACAGACCTTAATAAAGCTTGTCCTAAAGATTCTTTTCCATTACCACATATAAATCAACTAATTGATGCTACTGCATGACATGAGTTGATAAGCTTTTTAGATGCGTATTCAGGGTACAACCAGATCAAAATGGATCCCCTAGATGAAGAAAAAACTTCATTTATAATAGACATGGGGACTTACTGTTATAAAGTAATGCCTTTTGGTCTCAAAATGCTAGTGCAACGTATCAAAGATTGGTAACCAAAATGTTCCAAGAACATTTAGAAAAATCTATGGAGGTATGCATAGATGATATGCTCTTCAAAACTCAACATTTAGGGGACCATATATCGCACTTGTCTGACACGTTTCAGATCTTGCAAAAATTCAATATGAAACTAAATCCTGAGAAATGTGCATTCGGCGTTTCATCAGGTAAGTTTTTGGGTTTTCTTGTTTCTAACCGTGGTACTGAAGTAAATCCCTTGCAGATTAAGGCCATTGAAGAAATTCCTGACATGCTTACGAGTAAAAAAGAAGTGCAAAGGTTGACGGGAAGAATTGCAGTCTTAGGGAGATTTATTTCCAAATCATCAGAAAAGTGTTTTAAATTCTTTTCAGCTCTTAAAAAGCAAGATCAGTTCGAATGGACTGAGGAGTGTCAACAAGCACTCAAAAACTTGAAGACATACCTGTCAAATCCGCTGTTGCTCGCAAAACCAAAGGTTGGTGAAAAATTGCTCGTTTATCTTGTTGTTTCTAAAGTAGCAGTAAGTGCTATTTTAGTTTGTGAAGACCGAGGTAAACAATCTCTAATTTATTATGTCAGCAAATCATTATTAGATGCGGAGACACGGTATCCTCAATTAAAAAAGCTTGCACTTGCACTAATCATGGCATCTAGAAAACTAAGGCCTTATTTTCAATGTCACCCTATTGCCGTAGTAACTGCTTATCCATTACGCAATATATTACACAAGCATGAGTTGTCAAGTAGGTTAGCCAAATGGGCTATAGAATTAAGCAAATATGACCATCACATACCAGCCTAGAACCGCGATAAAATCCCAAGTGTTAGCAGATTTTGTTGTTGATTTTAGCCAAGGAATGCAATTAGAAGCTGAAAAAGAATGACAGGTGTTCAACGGATCTAATCCAGGAATTTGGACCTTATTTACTGATGGCTCATCTAATGTAAAGGGGGCAGGCTTAGGAATTGTTTTGGTACCACCTACGGGTGAAACCATTCGACAAGCCATTAAATGTCATTCTATAACTAACAATGACATAGAGTATGAAGCTGTGATTGCAGGTTTAGAACTGGCACTAGAACTCGGCATTAATCAGATTATAATCAAAACCGATTCGCAGCTTGTAGTTAACCAAATGCTGGGGACTTATACAGACAGGGAAGCACGAATGCAACAGTATTTAGAGAAGGTACGGGATTTGATTAGGCATTTTCAAACCTGGAAGGTCACGCAGATACCAAGAGATGAAAATGTCGAGGCAGATGCCCTAGCCAATCTCGCATCTGCGACAGATGTGGAAAGCAATGGAAATGCTTCCGTAATTCATTTGTTTCATTCAGTACTCGATCCAGACAAAAATGAGGTAAATTTTAATAACTTAACCTGGGATTGGAGGAACGAGATTGTTGCTTTTTTGCAGTATGGTACAGTCCCTGAAGACAAGAAAAAGCTCACGCGCTTCGAAAAAAGGCTGGTCGATATTGTTTAAAACAAGGCAATCTTAATCGAAAAATGTTCGGTGGTCCCTTAGCAAGATGCCTCGGGCCTTCTCAAACGGAATATGTAATGAGAGAAATACACGAGGGGAATTATGGGTGTAGACATGTGATTTTTGACCGTCCCCAAGATTTTTTATATTTTAGCATGTAAATATTTAATTTAGGCCTAATAGCGTTATTTTAATTAATTTTGACTCTTTTACTTTATTTTATTACAAGAAAATAAAAATTACAAAACATAGTTTTATTAATGTTTGGTAGTCATTTTTAATCTTGAAAAATACCAAAAAATAGTTTTGTTTTAACGGTCAGTCTTTATTTTAATAATTATTTTTACTTAAGTAGGCTAATTAATATTTTTGATAATATTTCTATATGGATAGATTTTTAGTTAATTAAGCTAATTTTAAGCATAGCTAGTCATAAAGGCCCAAGTTTCTAGCCCATTCCTTAAGCCCAATACCCAATACCCATCAAGCTAACCCTAGGGACCCTTCTAGACTCTTCTTGGGAACAAAAAATAAATAAAAAGACCCTAAGGACCTAAGAGCAAAAAATAACCTAAAACCTAGACCTATACAATATAGGTAACGCCTAAAATCAATGGGGAGGGACACAAAAATACATCTAGGGACCTAAATTAGACCTAGACCCTAGGATATACAGATCAGCCGCTTTTCAACAAATATAGGACCCCTCCCCCCCCCCTCGAATCATCTTTTTCACAAACCTCCGCCCCTTGACTTCATTCTTCATCATCAACCATCTTCGACCAAAAGCACCCCACCCTCATCGTCTCTCTCTTCTTTTTCAAAGGACCAGCGACGCCATTAGCAGCAGAACCGGCGAACCAGAAGACCCCACGCCTCACCCCTTTGTTCCGTTATTGCCTCACCGGCGAGTGGCTGGAAACCGGTAACACCCCTTCATCTTCAACCTCCCTGAACCAGCGCCGCAAATTACCACTGCTTAGCCCCAAAAAATCAGTCATTCCTCACCCTCTTCACACTTAATTAAACCTTAATTAATCTTCTGATTTTGGTTTTCCATCTTTGATTTCAGTTTGTTTTTAGTTTGATTTAATTCAAAAATCATAAAAAAAGAGATTCAGTCTTGTTTTGACCGTTCGTTTGTGGAAACTGATTGAGAGGCCGTGGAGTTCGGAGTTTCGACCGCTGTTCAGTCCGATTGAGTTCATGATTAGGGTATTGAAGTGAGGTTTTGTGGTTCCAACTGAGTGTTATTGTTGTCTTGAGGCTGATTGTATTCGTGGTTCTATTCTGTTGGTGTAACTATTGGAACTCTCTTTAAAGGAAAGCACATTTCAGGTTCATCTTTTCCCTTATCGTTTCTTCCTTTAGTATTGATTTATGCTCGAAAGAGGTATTCGATGCTCTGCTTGGTTGCTTTGATATATTGAAATGCCTTTGAGGCGCTGCCATTATTTTCCTTCTATTTTGTTGGGTTTGACACAAATTCTACTTCTCTACTTCTGGATTGGAGTTTTCTTTTAGAATTGTTGTTGAGCTGAAGGTTTGCGTAAAAGAAATAGCTACTGGGTTTCGAATCTACATTGAGTTGACATTGAAATTAATATAGTTCAGATTCTATGTTAATGTTTGAATGCTTAATTCGTTGTTCTAGTTGGAATAATATTCATGTTTTGATCAAGTATATAGTTCTCTATTGTTTGGATTAGAATTTGGTTTGTGATCCATATATTGTTGGCTTAAGGAGGATTCTTGTGATTCTGGATTGAAGTTGGATATTTTTTTTGGTTGTTGTTTTACTGCTTTTGAGCTGTGATGGTTGTTATTAAAGTTTGGTGGCATGGATATAAACTTGTGAAAGGTATTTCTTTTTGAGACGTTTGGAATCTTGCTGATGTAAAGATTCGAAAGCACAATTAGACAATCAGGGACAACTTCCATTTCGAATTTTTTGAGATTCTTCAAGGTTTTCCGGTGTCAATTCAGAGTGTACGTTCGCATAACTTCAAATAAACTTCCTTAATAATAAAATTGGTTTTCATAGGCTACTAATAGCCCAGGGTGTGCCATCCACGATTTAATCATACATGGCCCTCATATAAATTTCTTATGACTTAGATATTAAAAATGAACTTCATAGAAAAGCCTTTAGGCGCGTTAATTAAATAAAGTGTCATAGCTACGGGTATGGTTCCCGTGACGTAGTTGTGACACACAATTTCCAAATTCGGGGGTGCATTTCGTGTGACCCGATCTTAATTTCCAACAAGGTTACATAGAATGTGTCGTGAATCACGGGTGCATTTCATGTAGCGTGATTTGCGATACGTTTTAAATAACCTTGGAATAATTCCCTAAATAAATAAAAGCGGTTTTAAAGTTAAAATGCACATAGGTTTCAAAGATGTTTTAAAATCAAATAAATAGGCCAATAATAACAGTTGAGCGACCGTGCTAAAACCACGGAACCCGGGAATGCCTAACAACTTCTCCCGGGTTAACAGAATTCCTTACTCGGATTTCTGTGTTCGCGGACTGTAAATAGAGTCAATCTTCCTCGATTCAGGATTTTAAACCGGTGACTTGGGACACCATAAATTCTCCCAAGTGGCGACCCTGAACCATAAATAAATAATCTCGTTTCGATTGTCACTTAAATTGAAAAAACTCCCTTATACCCCTTACGGGTGTAGGAAAAAGGAGGTGTGACAGCTCTGGCGACTCTACTGGGGACAAGAACCCAGAATCTCTAGTTCAGGGTTCAAGAATTTGAGCTTAGAATAATTGTTATATTTGGCTTTATTTATTGTCTGATTTTATCTACATGTTTGGGCCTAATGTACTAAATATTGCTTTTTACTATTTTGATATTATCTGAACTGTATATATAAATTGCTACGAAACCCCTCTCTTCTATATTTCGAGGAGTGCACGCTGGCGTGACTTCTTTCTGTTAGTGTCATATCCCAATTTAGAACGAGGTTCGGACAAGTTGCAAAGCCGGATGATCTTTTGGTTACCGGTACGCTGCCCCCTCTCGGCTTGAGTTGTCCGCTCGGGTAAGCCAGGTCTAGAACAATACACCATGGTTTTAAACTTAGAATAACTCAGCCTCATGCCGGAGCCCTAGTAGGAACGCTTGTTTGCATCACGTGCATTTGACTTTGGGGACTTAACACAGGGGTTGGGTCCGTCTAGGACAGGTGTACCCAAAATAACAGACCATCTTGATGCATCCTATGTGCTACATGTTGCATTTCTTCAAGGGTAAAAGGGTCATTTAGCGGATCAATGATAGTTGAGGGCAAATGAAAAAAGAAAAAAAATGAGAAAGAAAAGAGGTTGAAGTATAAAAATGAAGCAAGTGGGGCCCAGTTATAATTTTCTTGCACACCTTTTCAAAAAGAAAAAACCAAAAAATTGAAAATGAAGAAAATCCAAAAAGAGTTTACATGTTTCATCAGTTTTCAAAAAGACAAACATATTTTTCTCTAAATTAGTTTTTTTTATTCTCGCCCATATCCAATCTGCCCGAACTATGCATACCTGATTCTCGTCTTTCGGGCCGTGATACTTAGGAAACCCACATAGGGTCCGGTCTTCCTAGTAAATCTTAGGTTCTTGGCTTTGCGGGGTCTTAGCCAAATTTTGCACTTCTAGCCATCTTTTTGCCAAATAAGTTATTTTGCAAAAATAACCTCAATCATGTCTTGCATGTGTCTAATAGAGAGTGTTATTATGTCACATAGTGTTGGTTAAAGTTTTCTCATACAGGTGTAGGTCTATTTACCAGAGTTTGAGCATGACAGACACCCCGGGACCATCCAGTTAGGATCGCTCATCTAGGAGTTGCTTAATGTCGAGTTGTTTTTATTTTATATCATCTTTTACCTTCTAGTTTTGTACAGTAATGTCGAGTCTTTTGTTATGTTATTTCCTATTTTGTATTTGAAAAAAAAAGGTGTAATAAATCAAAAATCCAAAAAAAAAAAGAAGAGATTTTGCGTTTTTATATTTCTGTTAGATGTTTTCTTTAGAATACTAACTCTAAAAGTTCAAAAATCTTTTGTGGTTTTTCATTTAGGAAATTAATATCTAGAACTCAAAATAAATATTGCTTTTATATTTTCTTTCGTATATTAGGACTAAAAATTCAAAAAAAGAGAATTTTTATTTTTTAGTACCTCTTTAAAGGTTTTCTCTAAGATATTAATTCAAAAAATCCAAAAAAGATTTTCTTTTGAGGTTCTTCTTTGCGAAATTAATGAAAAATGAATAGGAAAAAAAACTCTTTTATTTTTACTAAAACTCTAGGACATTGTACATAGAAGAAAAAGAAAACAACATACTTTATCTTTGATTTATTTTCAGAGTTTCTCCTTTAGGTAATCAAATTGTAATCCAAAAAACCATTTTTTTTAATCTTTTTCATTTCTTGGTTCGAAATCTTTCTTGCTCGTATAAGATTGAGTTTAGAATAGGATATAGAACATTAAGTCTAGAAAATTCAACAAAAAAAAAAGGATTTGCTTCTTTTATTTCTCTTTTATCATCAGAGTAGTCATTAAGGTAAAAAAAGAAAAAGAAAAGAAAAGAAATGAGAATGTTAGTTTATTTACTTTATTCTCGATCTTCCCGAACTACGCAAGATCTGATTCATGCAGCGTCATGAGACGTAGGCAACCTACATAGGGTTCGATCGAATTATTTTTTATTTATTAAAAGAAAAAAAGGAGATGAAATCATGGGATGTGAGAAATGAGAGGGAAGAAAAAAGCGATAATCAGGAAAAAAAAAGGAAGGAAAATGAGCGAGCTAAGAAGTGCGAGCAAAGAAAAGAAAAGAGAAGATTCAAATGGACAAATTGGGATGATGCCAAGTGACCTTATGACCCTCGAAGTCATTCTTGAACCGTTAATTGTTGCTAGGTGCATTGCACAAAATGTGATATTTTTAGCTGTTAAATGCCCTAACGCTAACATGATGACTTCATTTTGTTCCTCTTTGTTCTCCTCATTATAGAAGAAGGGTGGTTGGTTTGTGGTTCTTAAGGTAACTCGTCCATACAACACAAGGTCAAAGAGCAAGGTAGTCATGGCTAGCAAAAACTTGGGCACAAGAGTTGTTGACCCGTCAAGGGAGTTTGTGGAGTCGGAGTCTGAATTAAAAGAGGAGGTCCAAAAGGTGAAACAACATATGGCAGAAATGTACCAGTCTTGGATCAGGGGGCATCCTCCACCTTCATTCCCCACTAACTACACTGAAAACCCTGCAACTATCCCACCACTATCACAAATCCAGATTCCCATTGCTGCTGATATCTCCCCACGACCTTTTCACACTCTACCCCCCAAAACCACTTCATATCCTACTCCTTTGGCCACTCATGCTCTTGCAGCTCCTCTACCAGCTATTTTTGCTCGATCCTCTAACGAGACTGTGTTGAAAGTCCCCGATGCCCAACACTGTGCTCCAGAACCAACTTTCAAAGTCTCGGATCCATATCCTCACATTCCTCATTTTGAGCCTCCCGGTGAAACTGAAAAGCCTGCTAAGACAGTGGAGCAAAATGAGATATCCAAGAAGGTAAAAATCTTAGAGTAGTCTTTAAGAAACATGCAAGGGATAGGGAGCCAGATGAGCGTGGCTTACAATGACTTGTGCTTGTTTCCTGACGTCCAACTGCCTGATGGGATTAAGATTCCATAGTTTGATATATATGACGGACATGGAGATCTCGTGGCCCATTTGAGAGGCTACTGTAGTAAGATGAGAGGCGCCGGTGGGAAAGATAAATTATTGATGGCATATTTCAGTCAAAGTCTGAGTGGGGCAGCTCTGGAGTGGTATACCCGCCAAGATGCTAGCAGGTGGTACACGTGGGATCATATGGCTCAGGCCTTTGCCATGCACTTTCAGTACAATATAGAAATTGTCCCGGATCGCATGTCCCTCACCAATATGGAAAAGAAGCCTAATGAAAGCTTTCGGGAATAAGGGCTCGGATGGAGAGAGCAAGCTACCATAATCAATTCCCCGATGGAAGAAAAAGAGATGGCCGAGTACTTTCTCCAAGCTCAAGAGCCAACTTACTTTGGGCATTTGATCACGGCTGTGGGTAGGCCTTTTAATGATGTGGTAAAAATGGGAGAAAATGGGTTGAAGTCGAGCAAGATCATGAGCTATTCTGCTTTAAAAGCAACAACACAAGCAATTCCAAATGACATAGGAAGCTTGTTGGGTCAGAAGGAACACGATGATGTTGCCATGGTTGTTTTAGAGTCACGACATGGACCAAAGGGCCCGCCTCACCAATATACCCAGCCTCAACTCCAACCCCGAGCTCCACATAATCCACCTCAGTATTATCCTCCGACAATGTCCGGTCATCTATCCAACCACCAGGGCGCTCCCTATGGCGAGCACCAGCACCGCATAATGTATTTTTGCCTTCATAACATTTTCGAGCACCTAACAACCCTAAGAAACAGGGGCAGGGAAGAGAACAAAGACAAAGAAATAGTTTCACGCCAATTGGGGAGTCCTACACAAGCTTGTTTGAAAAGTTAAAGCATTCTGGCCTGATTGAGCCGCTCCTCGGCTATACTCTAGACCCATATGCAAAAGGCTTTGATCCTACTATACGATGCATGTACCACTCTAATATCCAAGGGCATAGCATTGAAGATTGTTGTTCTTTGAAAAGGGAAGTAGAAAGAATGATTCAAGAAGGGGTAATTGTGATCAATAACAATGACAGGGAGCATGCGAATCCTCTTGGGAACTTGCTGACTGAAGTTAATATATTGAAGTTGTTAATGGTTTTGGAAATGTTGATGTGGAACCCAGTGGCTAAGATATCGTGCTTGGTAATTGGAAAGACGCTCCATCTCTTGGCTGGCTGGAGAGGAGTCTTGGTGGTTTATTTTGTTGGCATTTTTGTTGTCCAGGTTATTTTCAGGATTGTAATCTGGATATTGTCTTGTGATTCAAACCCTTCTATCCTTTTATTTTGCCTAGTTTGTTTTTTCGTAGTAACTCGTTTAGTGTTGTCTAGAGGCGGCGGCGTTAGGGTTTGCAGGGGTGGGTTGTGAGGGAGATGAGTGAGGGGTGGGAGGCAGGTTTGGACATTTAAATACTAAGTGACCCGGGCTTCAGGACCGTCCGATCAAGAAACCTCGACGGTCCTGATTTGTTGCCCATGAAACGATGTCGTTTGGTTTGGGGGGAAAACCAGACCGGGTTAGGGTGGTTTGGGTCGGGTATTGGGTAATTTTCGTTTGGGCTGGGGACAATTAAATTGGTTTGAGCCCAGATTTGGATTTCCTTTCATTTCTTTCTTTTCCTTTTCTCTTTTTTTCGAAATTTAATTAAAAATCAGAATTAATTCCAAGAACTAAACAAAATTAATTAAACCTAAAATGATAATTGACACAATTAATTAAAAATAATATTAACAAAAGAAAGCTACTCAACATCAAAGCTAAAATTAAAAGTGCAAATTAAACTAATTTTTTGTGCTTTTCATATTTTATAAAACAAACTAATTTACCAATTAATCTAATCTAAAAAAAATATATAAAATCAAATCCTAAATGCAAAGCGTGATATTTTTGTATTTTCGTGAATAAAATAAAATAAACGTGCATAGACAAATACAAATAATTAACAGAAAATGCCACAAAATCCAACAAAATTGCAAACACTGAAAGAAATTATTTTGCTTTGAATTTGTTGGAATAATTCATATAGGGCAAAAATCACGTGCTCACAGCTGCCCCTCTTTGCCCGGAAACACGAAGAGTTTTCATGCAAAGATAAAGTGAGCGGATATGAGCAATTTTTGCCCGTTTGAATACTCCGTGGGAAGCATTTTTGAAAGATTTGAACGCACCTTGCTTCCGAGGTTGCCTACATATCCTTGGCTAAAAAGGAATCAGGTCAGTGTAGTTCGGAAATATTTGGTAGCTGGGACTACCATGGAGATGTGATTCCACTGTTGCTGCTACTGCTGTTACTGCTTACTGAACCCCCTTATGACACCATGTCAAAATAAGACAAGAAGCTAGGCTATACTACGATCTACGGATTACAAAAGTCCTATCTATATCTTCAAACTTGGTTTTGTGTTTCTTATTGCCTTGTCGTCCTCTATTCTCTCAGTGAAATTCCTTTGTTGCCGTCTTGAATTGTAGTATGAGATGTTTTCCCCTTCTTCAGGTGAGTTCCTGACTGCTGAACTTGATATGCATTCCCGTGCTCTCCAAGCGGGCTCCTGATTGCTGAACTTGAATGTATTCCCATGCTATCCAGGCGGGCTCCTCACTTCAACATAGACAAACCAAAGAAAACTTTTCTGCCCCAGTTGGTGGCTGGGCCCATGTGTAAGTGTAAAACGAATCACATTACTGAGTATCAATAAAGATTTTGAGAACCAAAACTTGAATTGTACTCCCTTGTTCTCCAGGCGGGCTCCTGACTGCTAAGCTTGAAAGTATTCCCTGCTTTCCAAGCGGGCTCCTAACTTCATCTTAAGATATGCTCCCTGCTCTCCAAGCGGGATCCTGACTTCTAAACTTGAAAGTATTCCCTGCTTTCCAGGCGGGCTCCTGACTTCATCTTAAGATGTGCTCCCTGCTCTCCAGGCGGGCTCCTGACTGCTAAACTTGAAAGTATTCCCTGCTTTCCAGGCGGGCTCCTGACTTCATCTTAAGATGTGCTCCCTGCTCTCCAGGCGGGCTCCTGACTACTAAACTTGAAAGTATTCCCTGCTTTTCAGGTGGGTTCCTGACTTCAAAATAGACAAAACAAAGAGTTTGAACGCTAAAACTTAAATTGTACTCCCTTGTTCTCCAGGCGGGCTCCTGACTGCTATGCTTGAAAGTATTCCCTGCTCTCCAGGCGGGCTCCTGACTTCAACTTGAAATGTATTCCCTGCTCTCCAGGCAGGCTCCTGACTGCTGCATTTGAAAGTATTCCCTGCTCTCCAGGCGGGCTCCTGACTTCAACTTGAAATGTATTCTCTGCTCTCCAGGCGTGCTCCCGACTTCAAAATAGACAAAACAAAGAAAATTTTCCTACCCCAATTTGATGGCTGGGCACAGATTTGAGTGTAAAACTAAATTGTATTACCAAGTATTACTAAGAATTGAAAGCTAGGTCCCATTATCCAGGAGGGTCCTGAAACTCCTAGTTAAACGACAATTAAAAATCTAAGTTATATCTTCTAAAGTGTGACTTCTGCTAAATCTTATTATCTAAGGGGTCTTCAAACTACTCTCATTATCCAGGAGGGTCCTGAAAATCAAAAGTCAAGTTTTATCTTAAGAGTGACAACTTTTATGGCTGAATTATACTACCCTAGAGCAGAGCTTACGCTAAATGTTATTATCTAATCGAAATCTTAAAGCTAAGTCCCATCATTCAGGAGGGTCCTGGAAATTCCTAATTGAATCCTATCTCGAACATGCAAACTTCTAAGCTAACTTATATTCTTTTGGGATACATTTATGCTAGACTATGCTATTTCTGAACTTTAAACTAGGTCCCATTTTCCAGGAGGGTCCTGAAAGTTTACGGTCAAACCTGTTTTGATGCTTGCTCTTTCCCCTGCGGAGAGTTTCTCCGAAACAAAGTAATTTTATGCCCCTGTTTCAATCAAAGAAAATTTTGTCAATTTAAAGTGGTGGTTAGCTGATGGCATTCTTACTGGAGATCTTTCCACCGCATTGTTTTGTTCTGAATGGCTTTCCCGAACTGGCCCTGAACCGTTTTGACTTTCTGACTGACTTTCAAATCCTATGTCCTTTGACGAACCGAGTGTTCTATACCCATATTGTTGTTTCGCACCTCTGACCCCTTTATCTGAACCTTTGCATCTCCCATGACATACCAAATCATTCCACCGGCGAAACTTCTAGTGATCCTCCGTATCCCACCTTACATCATGTTGTCTTTAGTATGCTCTGACCACGTTGTGATTTGCAATTTTGGAAGTTGGTAGTGAGCTTTGAAATTCTTTTCCACTTATTTGGGACAAGACTGACATTAAAACATCTTAGACAAATAAACCCAAAAGAAAATGAAATGCAATGACTTTGCGGGTTAAGGATAAGAAGAATCCAAAACCAGATGACTGCTACAAAGGGAAAAAGAAAAAGAAAATTATCTGAGTGGAACAACTGATATCAATGATCATGACATGCATTTCGGATTAATCGGCCCAATCTGTCCAACAAATCCACTTTCAGTTGCCGTACTTCGTCGCCTCAACATCTCCATGACCTGATTACTTTACCCAAACCTTGACCTTGTTCATCCTGCGGTGCCTTAAAACAGTTTTCCACCAACAGACCTTTCTCACTTGTTGACTTTTCAACTCTCTTTCGACTCAAGGTGCCCATGAGGGTTTTCACCAATAAGACTCTCTCATTTTATTTCTCTCAACTCCCGTCTCCTTACGGTGCCTGTGAAGGTTTTCACCAATAAGACTCTCTCATTTTATTTTTCCTGCTTGAACCAGAGGGTTGCCCCTGACATGAATTACCTTTACCCGCTCAATTTGGCATTTCTCAAATACTGATCAGAAGGTCTTTCTTTGGACCGTAATGTGGGATTTTGGACAGGGTTAGGAAGAAAGGGTATAAAAGGCTCAAAACAATTCAAATGGGTTAAAATTACAACTTTCAGAATCAGATTTGTCACAATGACCACGACTTCTGCCCCAGTTTTCTTGCTTGGGGACTTTTGGATTTTTATTTTAATGAGACCGAACCGTGAGGCTGCCTACGTATCCTTAAAAGGAATCAGGTCAAACGTAGTTCATGACATAGAAATTACTTTGTTGTTGTGATTTTCTCTTTTCTCTTTCTTTTCTTTCTATTTCTCTTTTTTTCTTTCTTTTTCTCTTTTTGTTGTTTTTTTCTTTTTTCTTTTCATTCTTTTCTTTCTCTTCTCCTTTTTTCCTTTTCCTCTTTTTTTCAATTTTTATTTTTCTTCTCTCCCTTTCGTTCATTTCTTTTCTCTTTTTCCTTTACTTATATTTCACGCTTGTGTTTCTGATCTTTGCTACTGATTCCGAAAGAGGGGTAAGAAAGAAAATAAATAAGGCTCAAAAGAGGTGACGAGGGATAAAGTGTTTAGATAGCAGAGCAAAATGCCTTCGTCATTTCAATCTTCAAAATATTCCAAATACAAACAAGTACAATCAAACCAAGAAATCATACATAGTATCTCTTGACTGCATCGGAATTGATAGCCATTTCCACACATTTCCCTTCCACATCTGTCAAATATAACGCGTCATTGGACAACACTCTAGTTACGACAAATGGCCCCTGCCAGTTTGGGGCGAACTTTCCTTTTACTTCAGCCTGATGAGGCAAGATACGTCTCAACACTAACTGACCCACTTCGAACTTCCGTGGACGTACCTTCTTGTTATATGCTCTCTCCATTCTCTGTTGGTACAATTGGCCGTGACATACTGCTGCCAATCTCTTTTCATCAATCAGACTTAATTGCTCCAAGCGGGTTTTGACCCATTCAACGTCATGAATTTCTGCCTCAGCGACAATCCGAAGGGATGGGATTTCAATTTCTGCGGGTATTACTGCCTCTGTGCCATACACCAACAAATAAGGAGTGGCCGCTACTGAAGTGTGAGCAGTAGTACGATAACCCAACAATGCGAAAGGTAACTTCTCATGCCATTGTCTGGACCCTTCCACCATTTTCCGAAGTATCTTCTTTATGTTCTTATTGGCTGCCTAGACTGCTCCATTCGCTTTGGGGCGATATGGGGTGGAATTGCGATGTATAATCTTAAACTGCTGACAGGTCTCTGTCATCAGATGACTGTTAAGATTAGCACCATTATCCGTGATGATCACCTTCGGAATCCCAAACCGACAGATGATATTTGAATGCACAAAATCGACCACTGCTTTCTTGGTCACAGATTTGAAAGTTTTCGCTTCAACCCACTTGGTGAAATAATCAATGGCTACCAGAATAAACCTGTGTCCGTTTGATGCTGCTAGCTCGATTGGCCCAATGACATCCATGCCCCAAGAAACAAAGGGCCATGGTGCCGACATTGTATGCAATTCAGATTGTGGGGAATGAATCAAATCTCCGTGCACCTGGCACTGATGACACTTGCGCACAAAACTGATGCAATCTCGCTCCATAGTGAGCCAGTAATAACCTGCTCAGAGAATCTTCTTTGCCAGAACGTACCCACTCATATGCGGTCCACAAACTCCGGAGTGTACCTCAGTCATGATAACTGTGGCATGTCTGGCATCTATGCATCTTAGCAATCCAAGATCTAGAGTTCTTTTGTATAACACCCCTCCACTGAAGAAAAATCCGCTTGCCAATCGTCGAATTGTTTTTTTATGATCACCTGTGGCCTGTACCGGATATACCCCCACCCGGAGGTATTCTTTGATATCATGGAACCATGGCTCCCCATCACGTTCTTCTTCTACTATATTACAGTAAGCATGCTGATCACGGACCTGAATCTACAAAGGGTCCACATAAGCCTTATTTGGATGATGTAACATTGACGCCAAAGTAGCTAAAGAATCGGCGACTTCATTATGGATCCTTGGGATATGCATGAATTCTATTTACTGAAACCGTTGACAAAGATCATGCAAACATTGTCTGCATGGTATAAGTTTCAAATCCCGTGTTTCTCATTCTCCCTGAATCTGGTGCACCAGGAGGTCTGAGTCACCCAAGACCAAGACTTCCTGGACACCCATATCCACAGCTAACCTCAAACCCAAAATGCATGCCTCATACTCAGCCATATTGTTGGTACAGTAAAAACTAAGCTGAGCCGTAACAGGGTAGTGTTGTCCTGTTTCAGAAATAAGTACTGCTCTTATCCCTGCACCCTCATGTTTGTAGCCCCGTCAAAGAAAAGTTTCCATACCGACTTCTCGACTTGTTCCAACTCACCAATGTGCATCACCTCTTCATCAGGGAAATAAGTTTTCAAAGGTTCATAATCTTCATCAACCGGGTTCTCGGCCAAATGGTCTGCTAAGGCCTGTGCTTTCATTGCAGTTCGAGTCACGTAGACAATGTCAAACTCTGTGAGCAGGATCTGCCACTTTGCAAGCCTCCCTGTGGGCATAGGCTTCTGAAAGATATACTTCAATGGATCCAAGCAAGATATGAGATAGGTAGTGTAAGATGACAAATAATGTTTCAGTTTATGTGCCACCCAAGTTAGGGCGCAATATGTCCTCTCAAGCTGAGTATACTTAACCTCGTACGACGTGAATTTCTTGTTGAGATAATATATGGCCTACTCCTTCCGCGAGTGATGTCATGTTGACCCAATACACAGCCGAATGAATTGTCCAAAACCGTCAAATATAGAATCAAAGGTCGCCCTGGTTCTGGCGGGACCAACACAAGTGGATTTGACAAATACCCCTTTATATTATCAAACGTCTCCTGACATTCATCTGTCCATTTGACCGCAGCGTCTTTCTTTAACAGTTTGAAGATAGGCTCGCAAGTTGTCGTGAGTTGAGCGATGAACCTGCTGATATAATTCAATCTCCCCAACAAACTCATCACCTCGATCTTGTTCCTCGGAGGTGGCAATTCCTGGATGGCCTTGACTTTCGATGGATCCAGTTCAATGCCCCGGCGACTGACTACGAACCTCAACAATTTTCTAGATGGCACCCCAAAAGCACACTTTGCAGGATTAAGCTTGAGATTGTACCTGCGAAGCCTTAGGAAGTCCTCAGATCCCTGACATGGTCAGACTGCTTCTTAGACTTCACGATCACATCATCCACGTACACCTCGATTTCCTAGTGTATCATATCATGGAATATTGTTGTCATTGCCCTCATGTAGGTTGCCCCAGCACTCTTCAAGCCAAATGGCATGACCCGATAGCAGTACGTTCCCCACGGCGTAATGAATGCCATCTTTTCTGCATCCTCCTCGTCCATTAAGATCTGATGATAACCCGCGTAACAATCCACAAAAGAACCAATCTCATGTTTGGCACAATAATCGATCAAGATATGGATGTTCGGCAATGGGAAATTGTCTTTTGGAGTCGCCTTGTTGAGATCCCGATAGTCAACACACACCCTGGTCTTGCCATCCTTCTTCGGTACAAGCACAACATTGGCTAACCAGGTGGGATACCGGGTGACCCGAATGACTTTGGCATCGAACTGCTTGGTGACATCTTCTTTGATCTTTACACTCATATCCGTTTTGAACTTTCTCAGCTTCTGTTTGACAGGAGGGAATATCGGGTCAGTGGGAAACTTGTGAACCACTAAATCAGTGCTTAGACCCGGCATGTCGTCATAGGACCATGCAAAAACATCTTTGTATTCGAATAGTGCTTTAATTATCTCCTCCCTGAGTTGAGGTTCGAGATGTACACTTATTTTAGTTTCACGGACATTATCTTGGTCCCCTAGATTAACTGCTTCTGTATCGTTCAAATTAGGTTTGGGCTTTTCCTCAAAATGACTTAGTTCCTTACTAATTTCTTCATAGGCCTCATCATCATCAAATTCCAACTCGTCATCGCACTCAATTTCTTGTATTATTATTTCAGAGTTTGATTGGCTTTTAAAACTGGGCCGAAGATTCCTCATGCATGCCATGTCATTGATATCAGCGTAAAAAGAAATGTACAAAAGAAGAAGACAAAAATGAAATTAGAGGAAATGAAGGAAAAGGAACGATTGCATTTCATTGAATTTAAAGATAACAGGGTTTTAACATATCCAACTGGACGGAACATAATATCTGAATTAAAGACCCTGGAATAATCCAGATAACAAAAGAAAATCAAAACCCACTACTAAGACTCCCTCCGGGTAGGAAGAGGAGTAGCTTCCCAGTTGTTGACTTTTGCACGTGGTCCCACGAATTGCACATCTTCCCTGCTGGACCCTTCCCCAGCCTGAACCATGTTAACCTCAGCGAATAACCTTTCGAACCCCTTCTCCAAGTTTTCATCGGCACCAATCAGTGATCCAGGAACCTTTGACAATAGTTGCTTTTTGATACCCGGCCTGACGAATGATCTGGACAGACGCGGGACTGGCTTTAGCAATGCCCATGCTTTCTGTTTCATTTTTCTAGCTCTTCTCACGTCTGTGACTATGGGCTTGAACCCTAGACCAAAAGTATCCAGATTCTTTGAAAGAGAAACTGGTTGCACAATACCTTGCAGAGATGCACCCAAACCCTTGCCCGGTACGAAACCATTTTTCAACATTTTAACGGCTACCATGACTGATGCAGTAGCTACCTTTCGAGTTTGAACGCACTTCCCTTCTGGAATTTTCTCTACCGATACTGTGTCGAAAACCTGATAAACCCATGGCCCCTTGTCGTCTTCAACCTCTATGAGCGGAACAATGGCATCATTGGGCACACACAAATTATCCTCGCCATGTACGATAATTTTCTGTCGATCCCATTCAAACTTGACAATTTGATGCAGAGTAGACGGGACTGCTTTGGCAGCATGAATCCAAGGTTGTCCCAATAGCAGATTGTACGAAACAGCCACATCCAGAACCTAGAATTCCATAGTAAATTCAACTGGCCCTATTGTGAGATCAAGCACTATGTCCCCGACTGAATCTTTCCCTCCACCGTCGAATTCCCGAATGCAAATATTGTTCTTGTGAATTCTTTCATCCTCCACTTGCAGCTTGTTCAATGTGAAGAGAGGACAAATGTTCGCTCTAGACCCGTTGTCAACCAGTACCCGAGTAACCACGGAATCTTCGCATTTCACCGTCATATAGAGGGCTCTATTGTGCTTAGTACCCTCCACGGGCAACTCGTCATCAGAAAAAGTGACTATATTTACCTCAAATATCTTGTTAGCTATCTTTTCCAAGTGGTTTACTGAGATTTTGGCAGGAACGTGAGCCTCGTTCAAGATCTTCATCAAAGTCCGATGGTGTTCGTCTGAATGGATCAATAATGACAAGAGCGAGATCTGAGCTGGTGTCTTCCTTAACTGTTCCACAATGGAATAGTCTTGCACTTTCATCTTTCTCAGAAATTCTTCTGCTTCTTCCTTAGTCACCGCTTTCTTTACCAACACTGGATTATCTTTTGAGGTCTTAGCTTTTCTCAACTCTTCGGGGGCAAAGCATCTCCCCGATCGAGTCAAACCATGGGTCTTGCACACTTCTTCTTTAACTTCTTTCCCTTTGTAAGCCACGGTCACTCGTTCATAATTCCATAGGACTACCTTGTTGTTGACCATCGGTAGTTGAATTACCGGTTTGATAATGACAGGACCTATGGGGGCACCCTTCACAATTACCACAGGCTTGTTCGTCACTCCTGGCACAACCACTTTTGCTCTTTCATGTTTTCCTGCAACGTTACTTGAGGACCCCTTCTTGACCTCCACAGATGGTTTATTATTTGCCCTGTTCAACTTGATCACAAACTTCTCACTTGTTGACTTTTCAAATGGCTTGGCTTCACTAGCCTGAATCATCATGACGGTTTGCGAAGGCTTCTTAGGCTCCCCTCCCTTATGCACTATCTCAATCATATTTGTTTCATGATAGGCTGGCAAGGGATTCTGATTGATATTGGGCGCCTCCGGAGCTTGGACCTCAATCCGATTGGTGTCAATAATTTCTTGAATGGTTGTTTTTAATTTCCAGCATTTCTCTGTGTCATGTCCCGGGGCCCCTGAACAATACTCACAGCTCACCGAGCGGTCAAGATTTCTGGGAAGAGGATTCGGCAATTTAGCCTTGATCGGATTCAACATACCCAATTGTCTCAGTCTGTGGAATAGACTAGCATATGATTCTCCCAATGGTGTGAAAGTATTTTGCTTCTGCAACCTCTCATTCTTAAATGCTTGGTTGGGTCGAAAACCCGTTCCAGGAGGATTTTTGTAGGCTTTTGGGGGTGGATAGTTATTTTGTGGAGCTTGGTACGGATTTTGTGAAGCTGGCGCACGCCATTGTGCATGAGCGGGAGGTTGGGTATAGGTTTGTGCGTGATGGACAGAAAAATAGGGATCTGGCGGTGGGTAATAGTATTGTGGTGGGTTATATGGAGTGTGGGGGTAAGTTTGGGGATAGGGTCGCGGCTGGTTGTAGTAACGGGGAAGGTTCCTGGATCCAACCCAAGCTCCCGACTCAATTGTCGCAACATCCTCCTTCTTGTTCTTCCCGAACACACCCCCAATACCGTTTTGAATGGCCTGAGTGGTCGCTTTGATCGCTGAATAACTCATGATCTTGTTGGACTTGAGTCCCTCTTAAACCATGCCTCCCATTTTTACGACTTCATTAAAGGACTTTCCTACTGCTGACACCAAGTGGCCGAAATAAGTGCGCTCCAAAGCTTACAAGAAATAATCAACCATCTCGTTTTCTTTCATCGGAGGGTCAACCCTCGCTTCTTGCTCTCTCCAACAGAATCCATTCCCTGAAGCTCTCACCAGGCTTCTTCTCAAGCTTTGTCAACGACAGACAGTCTGGGATAATTTTGAGGTTGTACTGAAAATGGCAGGCAAAGGCTTGGGCCAAATCGTCCCATGTGTATCACCTGTTGTGATCTTGTCTGGTATACCATTCTAAAGCCGATCCACTCAGACTTTGGCTGAAATATGCCATCAGCAATTCATCTCTTCCACCTGCTCCTCTCATTTTGCTACAAAATACTCTCAAGTGTGCTATTGGGTCACCATGCCCATCGTACAGATCAAACTTGGGCATTTTGAACCCTGCTAGCAACTGAACATCTGGGAACAGACATAAATCCTTATAGGCCACACTCACTTGACTTCCCAACCCCCTCATATCTCGGAACGACTGTTCTAAGCTTTTGACCTTTCTGATCATCTCTTCATGCTCGGGATTTTTGGGTGGTTTCTCAGTCTCTGCCGTGAGATCAAGATGAGGGGTGTAAGGATATGGCTCTGGCACTTTGAAGGTGGGTTCAGGGGGATAGTACTGGTTGTCATGAGTTTGGAACAGGGGTTCACTAGAAGATCAGTGTAATGTGGCAGGTGGAGGTGCCACAAAAACAGGTGTAATTGGTGGGGGGTATGGGACTTGTTTGGGTGGTGGAGCTTGAGATGTATGGGAAGTGGCGCCATGACATTGTTGGTAGAGGGGAAAGGCTGGAGATGAGTTCGCAGTGGGAGGCTCCGGAGATTGGGCTGATGGTGGGATATAAGCGGGGTTGGCAGGATAAACCGGTGGTGGATGCCCCTTTGCCTAGGCTTGGTACATTTCAGCCATTTGTTGCTTCAGCTTATACATTTCTTCCCTCATTGCATTAACGTCCAATTCTTCCACTTCTTTCGATGGGTCGACAATACTTGTTTCTGGTTCCTGGTTGGCCATGTTCAGCCTGTTTTTCAATCGGGTGTTGTATGAGTGAGTTACCAGAATGCCAATCAACTAACCACCTGCCTGGACTCAATACATCAAACAACAACCTTGTTAGCGATTAAGATTTAACAGATTGGTAACCACACATTGGGCATGAACGCACCTAAATAGCTAACCGTCTCTATTATGTATTTGATCGGTTACACGCGTCATCCCGGCCTTTTCTTAATTTCGATTGCAAACCTCCCCTTTTTCTTTCTTTTTCGCTTCCTTCTTTTCATTCTTGCCTCTGTTCTCTCTTTGTTTTCACTCTCTCTTGATTTCTTATTTTCTCTCTTTTCTTTCTTGTTTTTCCGCTCTTTTCTTTTCTTTACTCTCTTATTTTTTCTTTTATCTTCTTTCTCTTTTTTTTTATTTGGTTACGGTCGAATCCTATGGAGATTGCTTATGTATCATGACCCCGCATGAATCAGACCAAGCGTAGTTCTTGGAGATAAGTGCGAAATAAAACATTTTTGGGATTTTCAGTTTTCATAAAAACAAATTTTTCCATTACAAAATTCAAAACTAACAAATTCCAAAAGACAAACAGATTTCGATGCAAAGATGAAATACAGACTCCAAAAATAGACATCATATTCCAACAGAAGAAAATACAGACTCGAAAACAATTTGACGGACTCTAGCAGAAAGAAAATATAAAACTCAACATGACTGGCAGACGCTTAACAAAAAGGGAAATGCAGACTCAAGTGAAAAAATCATGAATACATCAATGCTCCTGGCGCCCGCGGGACATCATTCGGTCTCGCCGCGGGCCTATATGCAAGCTCCCTTTGAAGTCGATCCAAGTCGTTCATTATCTGTTTAACAAATGTTATTACTGCTGCAAAGAAGGTAGTGCGGGTCATATCCTCACAAATCTGGCACTTCATAACGATGTAGTCGGCAATGCTTCTAATTCTCTCTCTTATGGCGCCTTTTTCTTGTAACAAACGCCCAATCTGCTGGGCCCTGGCTTCCAAAGTTTGCTCAGCTGCATGATTTTGCTCCTGAAGTTGTTGCAAATCTATTTCTAATTGCGCCAATGCTGTATAACAATGTTCCCTTTCAACTTTGAAGTCTTTTGCCTGTTTGATCATTTTGTTTTCCGTGGCGATGACCCTTTTCTTTAACCCTGCGACCTCATCGTCGTACCTTTCTCTCAATTGCTTAACCAGGCGTACTCGTTCATCTGCATTTTTAGCCAATTGCTTTCGAGCCTTGGCTAGTTCACTTTCTGCTTTGTTCAAATCAAAACTATAGTCATTTACTTTCCGCCTCAGGTTAGCTATGAGTTTTTCATCTCTGTCGCTTCGGGCTGGATTTTCTGCCGTTACTTTCATTTTCTGAATTAGAGCTCGAAGGGCCTCATTTTCTTTGGATAGCTTTTTCTTTTCTCATTCATCCGCCGCGACTTGCAAGCTATTCTCGAATTGAAGTTCTCTAACTTGCTTTTCCATTTTTCTTATGGTAGCCCTGTACTCGTTTTCTTTGGTCAGCCAGTCCCATTGCACTTGTGCTCCGTCGGTGAATTGTTGGACATGGGGTCTCTTTGTGGGCTTGTCAAGTTCATATTGAACTCGGGATCTTTTACCATACCAAGCAGTATAACTAGGCTGCACCTCGCCTTTGGATAGGTCTCGTACTTGAGTATTAGGCCCTAAGAATCTGCATTAATGCCAAATCCGGCGCACTTTCTCTTCTGGGAAGGCAGCTTTTGGATCTAACTCAATGACTTGCTGTCTCAAATCTTCATTGTGTGGGATGGTCTGGTATCGGCCCAACTGACGTAAGACTCTGTGCGGAGCATAAGGTTGGATACTCCGAAGACCCATCAACAGCAAAAAACATACCTTAGTCGACATATAGATTACTTCGTTGACCGAGAGCCACCCGAATGTCCATTCGATCTTATTTGCGGTCAAAGATCTCAAATGAGCATGCCATGCTTCCGTACCATCCGAAAACTCATAACCCTCTATTCGTTTTTCATGTTTTTCAATGCATTCAAGGCCAGTCATACCGCAATTCAAGTATCCGAGACGGTGGCAAAGGTGTTCTTCCATCCATATTTGTAACAGCATATTGCACCCTTCAAAGAACTTCGCTCATTCTCGACAGAGAGTGAGAGCTCGGTAAATTTCTGCCAAGATCAGCGGCACTATAGTCCCATTTGCCTTTTTTATCATAAAGTCGGCTATCCCTACTAGCCCCATCTCTATGTTCCCGTCTTTTCTCGGGCAAACCAAGATACCTAGGAACGCCACTATGAAAGTTAATACTCTCTGAGCTTCCCACTTGTCTTGTTTTCCAGCGTGAGTGAGACCGGTATATGGCGTTTCGAAGCCACGGGGATTCCCGTAACGTCGATACAGAAAGTAGAAGGTACAAAATCCTTCGGCCAGATTTTCGTCTCGGATGTCCCAACTGATGCTTAACAATTCCAAAAATTTGTGAGGGGTCACTGTTCTTGGTGCTACCGGGTATTGACTTCTGAGATTCCTTCTAAACCGGCATAGCCTGCTATCTCTTCTAGCGTAGGAGTTAACTCGAAATCCGCAAAGTAGAACACATTATGTGTTGGGTCCCAAAACGGTATCAAGGCCTCAATCACATCCTTTCTGGGCTTGACCTTCAAAAGCCCAATAAGACCGCCCAGTGCTTTTGTCACAACTTTCCTGTTGTCGCCCCCCAAATCATGCCACCACATATGTACCTCCAAAGGGATCTCTTCACGGACTGAGAAAGGTTCATTTTGATTTGTGTTCATCCTGCACATTTATTAAGGTGATTTTAATTAAGAGAAAACCATGACTCGTTTTGACTTAAGAGAAATGACCATTTTCAAAATTTCCACAAAACATCCAGTCTTGCCAACATGGCCTTTCAGCACTTCAAAAACGAAGATTTTAAGGCCGTGTCAGCTAACCAGCCCAAACCTTTAAAAGCGACAAAAGTGGTTGTTCTTGCAAAAACAGACTTTCGACGCCCTTTTAGGGACATTCGGCTATTTTTGACAAGAACGGCATCACCCTAATTATTAAAGTAAAATTTTTGTTCTTTTGGCTACTTTCGCAAAAGGGAAGTTGGACCCGATGGGAGTTGCCTACGTATCTCACACCCTGTGAGAATTAAACTGGCGTAGTTCGGGCAAATAAAACAAACTATTTTTTATTTGAAAACAAGACTGTTTTTTTCATTTCATCGGCAAATAAAACTATTTTTGAAAATACCAACTTTTGGTTTTCCTCTTTTTTTTGTTTTTATTTTCTCAAAAATTCGGCAGAGTTTCTACACTATTTGGACATTGGTTTTTTTCAGAAGAGGCGATTAACTCTCTTTAACCCTCATACTGCTATTCTCTTTCCTCAACTTTTCCCAATATTCATAAGCCGGTCAACATGCAAGTCCGAAGCAAATAAGTGCACAAGTAGCAAGTAGGATGCATCAGGATGGTCTTTTTGTTTCGGGTGCACCTGTCCTAGACAGACCCAACCCCTGTGTTGAGTCTCCAAAGCCAGAATGCACATGATGCAAACAAACGTTCCTACTAAGGATCCGGCGTGAGTTCTTGTTATAGTAGGTTCAAAACCTAGGTTTATTATTCTAGACCTGGCTTACCCGAGCGGACGACTCGAGCCGAGGGGGGGTAGTGTACCGGGAATACAGAAGCTTCGCCGGCTTTGCAACTTGTCCGAACCTCGTTCTAGATTTGGAATATGATTCTAATAGAAAAGAAGTCACACGAAGTGCACGCTTCTTCATAATTTAGAAGACTCGGAGAAAAAAAAGGATTTCGCAACAGTTTATATACAATTCACGGAATATCAAAGCGGTAAAAGCAATTAATTAACATATTAGGCCCAAATCATGTAACAAAATCAGATATGGATAAAGCTAACCATAACAATTATTCTAAGTTTGAATTCTTGAACCCTGAACCAGAGATTCTGGGTTCGATCCCCAGCAGAGTCGCCAGAGCTGTCACACCTCCTTTTTTACCTACCCCCCCGAAAGGGATGTATAAGGGAGTTTTTTCCAATTTTAAGTGACTATCGAAACGAGATTATTTTATTAAAAATTCAGAGTCGCCACTTGGGAGATTTATGGTGTCCCAAGTCACCGGTTGAATCCTGAATCGAGGAAAAACTTGACTCTGTTTAACAGTCCGTGAACCAGAAATCCGAGTAAGGAATTCTGTTAACCCGGGAGAAGGTATTAGACATTCCCAAGTTCCGTGGTTCTAGCACGGTCGCTCAGCTATTACAATTGGCTTATTATCTGATTTTAATACATGTTTTAACCTATAGTATATTTTAACTTATTAAACCACTTTTAATTATTTTTAGGAAGATTCAACGTTATTTAAAACACGCCTTGAACCACGCCACATGAAATGCACCCGCGATCCACGATACATTTTATTTAACGTTCTAAGACTTGATTTGGGTCACATGAAATGCACACCCAAGTTTAGGAAGGTAATATTATTAAAATACTTGCCTAAAATGACTAACGCATTTGCGGCTTTGCGAGGTCCATGGAAAATTCGCTAAATGGTATGCCTCGAATTCTAAGGATTAAACAAGATTAATTAAACGAGGGCCATGCGATTTAAGATTTTTGTTTGGGCATGGCACACCTCAAGTTCATTTTAGAGAGTCTAATTAATTATGGAAGAGAAGAAACCTTAGGAGTTCAGAATATCCACTATGCTAAAAGCCCGAACTAAATTCGCTATCAGTGAACAAGCAAGCAATGGAATTGGGCCAACGAAATCAGGCAGGCCCAAATGATGCCAAATACGCGATTCTGATTCTGGGCAAGTCTTTCCGGATTCAGGCCCAATATGAACCCAAAACCCCGTGAGTCTGAGAGTGTCGAGCATTCAAGAGTGTTGGACTCGAGGTCGAGTCCCCAAGCACGCAGGATATCAGATTATGAATGAATGGGCGTGAGCCCATTTTATTAATAAAAGGGAATGTCACGCAAGCAGACTTGGGCGGGCCTTAATTTCATCAATTGGGCCAATATTAGGCCTAAGTCTAAAACCCTCCTTTATGCACAATTAGCTACTTGTAATTCCATTAAAACACTTCATGAAACATGGAATGGAGTTAACCTTCTACTTCTGCATCTCAATTATTCGAGCACATGATGACTAACTAACCAGTACGAAATTGCAATACCGTTTCCAGCTAAAATGCTCAATGCACAATTAATCATTTGCCATTAGACACAACTAACATGATATCCAAAACTTAAATGAACTACATATTAGATCCTTTAGTTGTCACATGTTCCACCCAAGTCTGAATCACTCTAGAGCTTTTATATCCAAACAAAATTCAATTTCAGCCTTTGAAACAGGCTGACAACAGCTTCAATTAAGATTCAGAGCAAAGAATACAAGATATAACCAAACTTGATTAGACATACTGTTAACCAAACTTTCGTAATAGTCCAGAATCATAATAAAGTTCAGTTATACAATACCAAGCCTTTAACTATGAGACATTTAACAGGAAATTGAGTCTCTTGCTATTCTAAACCAAATTCAACCCTTAAAAGATACTATCACCAAAAGGAGAACATGCACCAATAACTCATGATTCTAAAGAAAAATAAAGCTACATTACGACAAAGAGCAGATTGATGTTAAGCTCCCAATCTCCAGATTTCCATACTTGAAGCAAATTTTACATTAGGTAGAATTAAAGAATATATACCTGGAAATTGAAAAGGAAAAAGAGGTGAAGAAGCAGTAGATAACAGCAGAACAAAAGCACAGCAGTAGCAATGCAACAGTGACCTCACAGCAGCTTGAAACCCAGAAAACCCAAAAATCAAACCTTCTCCCAACCCAGGTGCAAGATGTGAAACTTTCAAAGATTTAAATAATGAAGAAGATCAGAAATCCCCAACTAATACAAAATTTGATCAGTTTTTATCAAAGAAATATGCTGGAAATCAGTGCAGTTATAGAATTCTCAGCTATTTTTGTTTTCTCAGAATTTTTCTCTTTCAAGTCTCTTGGGTCTTCCTTGAAAGGCAAGAAAAGCTACCTTTATAGGCAAGTTATTAAGGCAGCTTTTAGATATTAGTCTTTGCACATTTGACCCTTTTTTAATTTTTATTATAGCTCAGATACCCTTATTAAAAGAACAGAAAATCAGAACCAACCCCTTCCCCAGCTTCCTAGAAGCTTCTTAGTCTGTTATAGCAAGATTCCCTTAAGTGACTTACCCAATTTACCCCTATTACCCATGTATTTTACCTTGAAGCCCGGCCAGCCTTGAACATGGGCTTTGAATCCCCGAACGGGCTCAATGCTTAACTAGACATGGGCTCAGACTCAAACCAAACAGAATGCCTTTAACATGAGATCTTAGACTGACCTAAGATCCCAAAGACAAAACCCAAACAAATTTAGAAAACCAAACAAATCAACTAATTAACAATCACAAACAGGCAGGGAACTAATTAAGCTAACTAATTAAGCTCAGTGACCAAAACAAAGACAAAAATGAGAAATTTAAGCATGACACTAATGAAAGTTAACCAGACCATAAACTTCAAAAAAAGAAAGCTGAAAAGCCAATGAAACAGATACGAACGCAAAATCAATCTTAGAGGGAAACTAGGTTCAGAACCTTATTCGAATTTCAATCAAAGTAAAAAACTTACAGAAAGGGAGAAGAAAAGAAGAGGAACAGAAGGTAAACTCGGATAGAAAAGAAAAAGAAAAAGAAACTTACCCTAGTAAACCCAAAATGGCATCGGACATCTTGATTTAAACGGAACTGATGCTAATCACTTGTTCCTTGTCAAGAACAACTGAGCAGCATCAATTCGCGTTGAATCAGACTTCAACTCGAACAAATCGGAGGCTTAATGTCATGCATGCCCACAACTTCGGCAGAATTTTTAGGGTTCGAACTCAGATTTGAAATTCGGAGAGTTCTGGGGTGATTTGAGGGAATCTAAGTGGAGATTTAGAGTGAGGGAGAGACGGGGGCTCAGGGGTGTGATTTTGGGGTCGAACCGAGGTGGCGGAGCCACCGGAGAGCACAGGGGCGACGCTAGGGTTTTTTTTTCAATCCGAGATTCGAGACTTTATGGGCTTGTTTGATGGAAGGTGCTTGCAGATTTGGACTGAGGGAGTTGGGGAGGGTATTTGGCCTTAATTTGAGGTCGGTTCGTGGTGGCGCCGCCTCCGGTGGTGGGGGGATTTAGAGGCGGTGGCGTTAGGGTTTGCAGGGGTGGGTTGTGAGGGAGATGAGTGAGGGGTAGGGGGCAGGTTTGGACATTTAAATACTAAGTGACCCAGGCTTCAGGACCGTCTGATCAAGAAACCTCGACGGTCCTGATCTGTTGCCCATGAAACAATGTTGTTTGGTTTGGGGGAAAAACCGGATCGGGTTAGGGTGGTTTGGGCCGGGTATTGGGTAATTTTCGTTTGGGCTGGGGACAATTAAATTGGTTTGAGCCTAGATTTGGATTTCCTTTCATTTCTTTCTTTTCCTTTTCTCTTTTTTTCGAAATTTAATTAAAAATCAGAATTAATTCCTAGAACTAAACAAAATTAATTAAACCTAAAATGATAATTGACACAATTAATTGAAAATAATATTAACAAAAGAAAGCTACTCAACATCAAAGCTAAAATTAAAAGTGCAAATTAAACTAATTTTTTGTGCTTTTCATATTTTATAAAACCAACTAATTTACCAATTAATCTAATCGAAAAAAAATATAAAATCAAATCCTAAATGCAGTGCGTGATATTTTTGTATTTTCGTGAATAAAATAAAATAAACGTGCATAGACAAATGCAAATAATTAACAGAAAATGCCACAAAATCCAACAAAATTGCAAACACTGAAAGAAATTATTTTGCTTTGAATTTGTTGGAATAATTCATATAGGGCAAAAATCATGTGCTCACAACATGCACGCATAATTCCAAGCCTGGTCTTAAAGTTAGTTTAATCATGAAACAATGAAACAATTTTGAAGATGATAGGGACATTTGAGGGAAATAAGTAAAGGAATTTTGAGATCACTTCAAGCCCGAATTGTGTGAAACTGGGGTAGATAGAACATAAAGAAACCTTATTGAAATGCATCATGCCGCATCGGGTTGAAGCTAAAGGCAAATTTGCCCCAAATTGGCAGGGGTCGTTCGTGGTAACGTGAGTGTTGTCCAATGGTGCTTTGTATTTAATAAATGTAGAAGGCAAATGTGTGGATGTGGCTATTGATTCTGATGCAGTCAAAAGATATTACGTATGATTTTTTTGGTTTGTTTAATTGTGTTGTTTGTGTTTGGCATGCTTTGAAGGTTGGAATGACGAAGACATTTTATATTTCCATCTAAACACTTTATCCTTTGTCACCCCTTTGAGCCTTATTTATTTTCTTTCATATCCCTCTTTTGGAATCAGAAGCAGAGTTTAGAAATATGATACAGAAAAAAGGGAGAGAAAAGAAAAAAAGAAGAGAAAAAGAGAAAGAAAAAATGGAAAAAACTAAAGAAAAGAAAAGAAAAAAAGAAAAAAAGAGAGAAAAGTGCAAAAATGAAGCAATTCCTATATCATGAACTACGTTCGACCTGATTCCTTTTAAGGATACGTAGGCAGCCTCACGGTTCGGTCCCATCAAAATAAAAATTCAAAAGTCCCCAAGCAAAGAAACTAGGACAGAAAGTTGTGATTGTTGTAAGAAATCTGATTCCAAGAGTTGTAATTTTGAACCCATTCTAGTTGTTCTGATGGTAAGAAACCTTCACTTCCAACCAAGAGGTTGTGAGTTCGTGTCTCCCCAAGAGCAAGGTGGGAAGTTCTTGGAGAGAAGGATATCGGGGGTCTATTTGGAAACAGTCTCACTACCCCAGGGTAGAGGTAAGGTCTGCGTACACACTACCCTCCCCAGACCCCAATAAGTGGGATTATACTGGGTTGTTGTTATTGTTGTCAAGTTGTTTTGAGCCTTTTGATATCCTTTCTTTCTAACCCTATCCAAAAGCCTACATTACGATCCAAAGAAAGACCTTCTAACCAATACTTGAGAATGCCAAGTCAAGCGAGACAGAGGTATGATTCGTACCAGGGGCAGCACTTCGTGCTACACAAGGAAAACAAAAATAAGAGAGTCTTATCGGTGAAAATATTCACAGGCGCCATAAGGCGACGGTAAGTTAAGAGAAAGAACAAAATGAGAGAGGCTTGATGGTGAAAACCCTTTGGGCACTACAAGTCGAGTAAGGATCGTGAATCAGATTGGAAAATCAGAGCATTGAAGCCCAGTTTCACGGTGAAGAGGTACAATAAGAGTTGAACATCGGACTTGCTTGGTAGATTAGGCCATTTAATCCAAAGGTGCATGTCACAGTCATTAGAGTTGGTCTCCACATCTGATTAATATTTAGTTTTCTTGTTAGGAACCATCTTTTTCCATTGTCCTTACTCTGTTCCTTTTGTTTTGTTTACTTCCCCTTCTTGAGTCTATTTGGTTAGAACAAGTGAGAAATGACTTCAAAATTTGCTACCAACTTTCCAATTGTACAAAACGGAATTTGGCTAGCACATCAAAGTGGCATAAGTTAGGAAAGAACAACGTGTGCACTGAGTTGTTAACAATCAACATGCTTTGGGATTCATGTGAAATACAAAGATTTGGTATATATCAATTCATAAACAATAGATAGAGGATGTTGGGTGAACGGATCAAAGGTATTTCTGTGATAAGGGTGACAGAGAAATTGGTTAGTCAATAAGAAAGCAATGCGTTTCAAGGTGAAATCAAAGTTATCATGGCAAGTGAAGGATCAATCGCCGCAAAGTCAAGGCCACAAACCAACTACCATGTTTAAACTCACAAGTTTTCTTTGTCTGACATAGGGATGGAAGCTATGTTCATTTCAAAGCTTAGAAGGTTAAAATTTTCAGGTGTAACGCCCCAATTCTACTTACGCAAAGGCTATTGAGAAGATCACACATCACCACTAGGAAAAGAATTTCCTAGTCTAGGTTTTCAAGTTATATTTTGTTGTAGGAGATGCACTTCCTAAATTGAGATTTTACCCTTAGGATACGCACTTCCTAGTTTGGATCATATGAGTTTTAGTCACTGAAGTTTTCATCCCTAGGAGACACACTTCCTAGTCTTGGGCATTTAAGTTCACCCCTAGGAGACACACGTCCTAGTTGGAGTCATTGAAATTTTACCTGTCAGGAGACGCACTTCCTTGTAGGGATCTTTCAGATTATACTTGTTAGGAGACGCACTTCCTAGCTTTGGTCATTTAAATTCATTCATAGGAGACACAATTCCTAGTTTGAGCCATTGAAGTTTCACCCCTAGGAGACGCACTTCCTAGTCTGGATTTTTCAGGTTATATTTTTGTTTTAAGAGACGCACTTCCTACATTGAGCTTCCCCTAGGAGATGCAATTCCTGGTTCTAAGCATTAAAGTTATACCCATAGGAGACGCACTTCCTAGTCTGAGTCTTTCCGGATACACCTATAGGAGACACACTTCCTAAATTGAGAGTTCATTCATAGGAAACACACTTCCTAGTTTGAGTCATTGAAGTTTCGCCCATAGGAGACATAATTCCTAAAGTGAGAGTTCATTTATAGGAGACGCAGTTCCTAGTTTGAGTCATTGAAGATTCACCCATAGGAGACGCACTTCCTAGTCTAGGTCTTTCAGACTATATTTTGTTTTAGGAGACGCATTTCCTAAATTGAGTTTCACCCCTAGGAGACGCACTTCCTAGTCTGGGTCTTTCAAGATACACTTTCAGGAGACGCACTTCCTAAATTGATATTTTACCACTAGGAGACGCATTTCTTAAATTGAGTTTCACCCATAGGAAACGCACTTCCTAAATTGAGAGTTCATTCGTAGGAGACGCACTTCCTAGTTTGAGTCAGTTAAGTTCTACCCGTTGGGAGACGCACTTCCTAGTCAGGGCCTTTCGAGTTATATTTTGTTTTAGAAGACACACTTCCTAAATTGAGATTTCACCCCTAAGGAGACGCACTTCTTGGTTTTGGTTCATACAAGTTTTACTCGTAGGAGACGCACTTCCTAGTTTGGTTCGTTCAGGTTTTATTTTTAGCAGACACATTTGCTAGTCAAAGTTTTTGGTTTTACTCATAGGAGACGCACATTCTGGTCTAGTCATTAGTTTACTCTCATCATTGCATTAATAGTATAAGTGGTTTACAATATTGCTAACAACTCACAAATCTTCCTAGTGCAAACTGGGGCAGAAAATTTCATTTGTTTTGTTGTTTTGATGAAATCAGGCACCCACCTGGAGTACAAAGGGAGGACGGCACAAGTTCAAAGGAAAGCGGATCAAGTTCGGCAATCAGGCACCCCCCTAGAGAGCAAGGGAAGACAGTTCAAAGGAAAAGCAGTCTCAAGAGGAAGTAGTTCAAGTTCAGTAATCAGGAACCCACCTGGAGAGCAAGGGAATACAGTTCAAGTTTTGGCAATCAGGCACCCATTTGGAAAGCAAGGGAATACAGTTCAAGTTTCAAAGAAAGACACCACAGGTTTCAAAGGAAAATAGTTTAAGGTAACAAAGGGAATACAATTCAAGTTTGGTAATCAGGCGCCCGCCTGGAGAACAAGAGGATGCAGTTCAGATGTTGGCAATCAGGCCTACCTGGAGAATAAGAGAATTTACTTTAGAATATAATTCAAGTCAGCAACAAAAGAAGCTCGCGGCAAGAATGTGAGTCAACAGTCCGAGGTGATCAACAGAAGTTAGTCATAATAAAGAAAAAGAGAGAAAGGCAAGAAGTGAATCCACATGCAGAAGTTGATGAAAGATGTGAGCTGCTCAAGACATGACTGAAGTCACAAGCATGGTGTGTCAGGCTTTGATCCGAAAAACTGAAGAAGAATGAACTAGCACGTGCAACTAGCAAGCGTCAAGGTTCAAATCCAAAGTCTGCATGAAGAACCATTCAAGATTCAAGATCAAGCTTCAGAAGACTTATAGATAGGAATCTTGTAACACATAGTTGACACGCTTAGTTAGTCTTTTTCATTTTTTTGATTTGGATGTAATATCAGGACTGCGGACTGGAACCTCGATGAAACGATACCTCGACCGGCTCTCCACCTCGATATACTTCATCATCTCACTAACCTCTGAACTACACGTGGCCTGATTCCTTTATAGCCAAAGATATGTAGGCAGCTCAGATACTAGGGCTCGGTCACATTCCCCTTTTCTCTTAACTTTAGTCTCTCCAAATAAGGGTCGGGTCAAAAAAACCTGTCTAGTCGTTCTTTTTCTGAAAACTCTTCGCGTTTCCAATCAAAGAGGGGCAGCTGTAGACATGTGATTTTTTACCCTCCCCAAGATTTTTTATATTTTAGTATGTAAATATTTAATTTAGGCCTAATAGCATCATTTTAATTAATTTTGACTCTTTTACTTTATTTTATTACAAGAAAATGAAAATTACAAAAAATAGTTTCATTAGTTTGGTAGTCATTTTTAATCTTGAAAAATACCAAAAAATAATTTTGTTTTAATGGTCAGTCTTTATTTTAATAATTATTTTTACTTAAGTAGGGCTAATTAATATTTTTGATAATAATTCTATATGGATAGATTTTTAGTTAATTAAGCTAATTTTAAGCATAGCTAGTCATAAAGCCCCAAGTTTCTAGCCCATTCCTTAAGCCCAATACCTAATACCCATCAAGCTAACCCTAGGGACCCTTCTAGACTCTTCTTGGAAACAAAAAATAAATAAAAAGACCCTAAGGACCTAAGAGCAAAAAATAACCTAAAATCTAGACCTATACAATATAGGTAACGCCTAAAATCAAAGGGGAGGGACACAAAAATACACCTTCTCATTAAGCGAGGCTCATCTCATTTATTTTTAAAAGACAATCCTAAAATGCCTACATTATTCTCTATTAAATTTGTCTCTACAAAATAAAATAAAAAAATGTCTTAATTTATTTACAGGCTGAAATTGACCAATAATATTTAATTAAACAACATTCTTCCAAGTTCCAAAATGGTCTATTTTGATAAACTAACGTGTTTTTTGAGACATGATAATCATCCAACAATAGCGAATTAACTAGACGAAGTTACTACACCATTTATTTATTTTTAGGCAATATATAGGTAGTTCGTCCGTTAAGCTATCATCCGATGTTTCACTATATGTATTAAATATCTACATGATTCTGATTTTTTGCAAGCTAAATAATTTATACATACAAATAAAATTCAGAATATAATTAAATATAATTCAGAATTTCAACTCTTCATTTTTCGTATTCATACTTCATATTTCGGATTACAATAACCAGCGTGTCAGTTGTGTACCTGATTTGGAAGCAAAAGAAAATGAAAGATGAGAATCAGCAGCAGTAATAACAATACAGCACAGCAGCAACAATCCAGCAACAGTAACAACCCAGGAACAGAGTTTGCAAACCGGTGGAGTATTAATCCCAAAACAAAACAAAAGCTTCAAGCTTTGATGAAACAACAATTAATTCTGATTTCAAACAATGAAAGAAAGCAGAAGATTTTTTTTTAGTTTTTTTTTTATTTGAAAGTTTAAATATTTTTTCGGAATTTTCTCTCTCTCTTAAATGTTCAGCCCTTTTTTCTCTCTCTTATTCTCTTTCTGTCAGATTTTTTCCTCTCTTTTTATCTATCTCTGTCTGTCCGTGTGTGTTTTTTTGTGTGTCCTTCAAGACTTCCTATATATAATCCCAACCCTTTAATCAATTAAAATCAATCACTTTCTCTACCAAACCCATTATCTTCCCACTCATCCCCATTACATTAAATAAATATATCACACCACCCCATTATATTTTGTCCTCCATGCCTAACATAAACAAATACAAGATTCTCCCACACTAAAATTTGTCTTGTCCCCCCTTTATATTAAATAACTATATCACAAACTACCCCATTTCATTTTGTCCCCCATGCTTCACATAAAAAATTACAAAATATACAATTCCTAAACTACCCCTCCGGCCTTATTGCAAATTACTATTTTACCCCCGAGCGTACTACAAATTACCAAACTACCCCATCAGCTATAACAAATCAATTAATCAAACTTAACCAAAATATAGACAATATGATCAATTTCTAACAATGTTCAAACAACGAATCACATGAACATGATTTCTTCAATATTTCAACAACAAATCACATGAACACAAATTGAACAACAAAGAACAACTAAAATTTGATTGAACAATATTTTAGCAACAAACAAACCTATTTTCCGATTCAACAACAACAACAACAAACAAGTATATTCAGATTTCTAAATTCAATAATATTGAACTTAAAATCAACCCTAACAACATTACAACCAACAATTCCTATACTAAACTTAAACAAGATTATGAGACAAATTCAATAAATAATCATAAATGATAAACAAGAAATCAAACTATACAAATTTCGGATTCAAGATCAACCAAACAAAGTATGAACATGAATGAAAATATTCAATAACAATAACAAACAAACTTTGTTCAAACTTCGAATTAAACTTAAACAAAACAAATAAACATATTCAAATCACTAATATTCAAATAATCAACTAATCTTTCTTAAATTAAATCCAACAAAACTTATAACAAAGATGCATGATCCAAAAATTAAAACCAAAACATAACTTCTCATTATATTACTAAATTAAAAACGAACTTCAAACAAGATGAACACTAACTAAATCTATATTAACAACAAACAACGGATTTGAACGATTTAAACTAATACCTTTCTATATTAAAACTAAACTAACAATTCCTTTTTACAAAAATAAATAAAATTAACATGAAACAAAATGAAAAACAATTAATTAAATTTTCATTTGAATCTGAAAATTAAACCAACAAAACACATGAACAAACTAAAAAAAATTAATTCAACGATGAACAAGACAAGAATGTTAAACCCAAATCTTAAACCCACTAACCGGATCGAAACGACGATCGAAGAAGATGGTCGTTTGGCGTCATTTGAAGACGACGCAGCAGCTACAGTAGCAGTTCCAGGAGCAGCAGCTCAAAACGATGGAACAGCAGCAGCAACACGTCGGAGCAGGCAGCAGCGCGACATAGTAGCAGCAGCGCGAATGGAGACGAAGACGCAGCGGCAGCCATGGGAGCTCGAGTTCGAGCTCGATGAAGCTCGTCCATAGCTGGTTGTAGCAAAAGCAAGCAGCAGCATAACGGAGCAGCAGCGGGCAGCAGCAAAACGCAGCAGTGGCGGACAGCAACATCTCCAAGACTGTTGCTTCTTCTTCTTCACCTCATGTTGCTCGTTGGTTTTCTGTCCAGCGACGACGAGGTGGTTTCGAATAAGCTGCTCGACGGGCAGCAGCAGTAGAAGAAGGAGAAGATGCAGCAGCGGACAGCAACAGTAGAAGAAGCAGACGATGCAGCAGCAACTACAAAGAAGCAGACGATGCAGCAGCTCGACGGGGTTCGACGGAGGGTTGGCTGCGTTTTTTTTCTTATTGAAGAAAGAAGATGAAGGAGTTGTGTGTGTGTGTGTGAGTGTGACGGGGTGAGGGGAAGGGCTGGAGGGGGTGGTCGTTAGGGGTAGGGCAGCCATGGATGGAGCTTGAAGATGGTGAAGGAGAAGAGAGAAAGAGAGGGGGGTGGCGGATGGGTTAGTATTTTTTAGGGTTTTTTCTCCTTTTTTTCTTTTGTTTTGTGTTGTTTGTAAGATAATAGGGGTGTTGGGTTATGGACTGGGTCGACCCAGTTCGAAATGGACTGGGTCGTAGGGAAGATTGGGCCATTTTTTGGGCCTGTGGCTTGAAATCGAAGAAGAGGCCCAATTCCGACTTTCTTTATATTTTCGCTCTCTTTTCTTCTTTTATTTCTCTAAAACTAAATTATAAAAATACTTAAATTATTATTAAGAACTAAATTAAGTTATAAAAGCGCAAATTAACTCCAAATAACAATTAACGCACAATTAAGTAGTAATTAAGCATAAAATTGTATATTTGGACATTAAATGCTAAAAATGCAAACGATGCCTATTTTTGTAAATTTTTATTTTTTTGTAAACAAACTTAATTACTAACAAATTGTAGAATTAAATCCTACATGCAAAATGCGACATATTTTTGTATTTTTTATTAATTTAGCAAATAAACATGCACAGACAAATACAAATAATTATTCAAAATATCACAAAATATCACAAAATTGCACACCAAGGAAAATTATTTTATTTTTTGAATTTTTGGGGAGTAATTCTCATATAGGGAAAAAATCACGTGCTTACAGGGACCTAAATTAGACCTAGACCCCAGGATATACAGACCGGCCGCTTTTCAGCAAATACAGGACCCCTCCCCCCCTCGGATCGTCTTCTTCACAGACCCCCGCCCCTTGACTTCATCCTTCATCATCAGCCATCTTCGACCAAAAGAACCCCACCCTCATCGTCTCTCTCTTCTTCTTCAAAGAACCAGCAAAGCCATTAGCAGCAGAACCAGCGAACCAGAAGACCCCACACCTCACCCCTTTCCACTACTGCCTCATCGGCGAGTGGCTAGAAACTGGCGACACCCCTTCATCTTCAACTTCCCTGAACCAGCGCCGCAAATCACCACTGCTTAGCCCAAAAAAATAAGTCGTTCTTCACCCTCTTCACACTTAATTCAACCTTAATTAATCTTCAGATTTTGGTATTCCATCTTTAATTTCAGTTTGTTTTTAGTTTGATTTAATTCAAAAATCAGAAAAAAAGAGATTCAGTCTTGTTTTGACCGTTCGTTCGTGGAAACTAATTGAGAGTCCATGGAGTTCGGAGTTTCGACCGCTGTTCAGTCCGATTGAGTTCACGATTTGGGTATTGAAGTGAGGTTTTGTGGTTCCAACTGAGTGTTATTGCTGTCTTGAGGCCGATTGTAATCGTGGTTCTATTCTATTGGTGTAACTATTGGAATTCTCATTAAAGGAAAGCACATTTTAGGTTCATCTTTTCCCTTATCGTTTCTTCCTTTAGTATTGATTTGTGCTCGAAAGAGGTATTCGATACTCTGCTTGGTTGCTTTGATACATTGAAATATCTTTGAGGCACTGCCATTATTTTCCTTCTATTTTGTTGGGTTTGACACAAATTCTACTTCTCTTCTTCTGGATTGGAGTTTTCTTTTAGAATTGTTGTTGAGTTGAAGGTTTGCGTAAAAGAAATAGCTACTGGGTTTCGAATCTACATTGAGTTGACATTGAAATTAATATAGTTCAGATTCTATGTCAATGTTTGAATGCTTAATTCGTTGTTCTAGTTGGAATAATATTCATGTTTTGATCAAGTATATAGTTCTATGTTGTTGGGATTAGAATTTGGTTTGTGATCCATATATTGTTGGCTTAAGGAGGATTCTTGTGATTCTGGATTGAAGTTGGATATTTTTTTTGGTTGTTGTTTTACTGCTTTTGAGCTGTGATGGTTATTATTGAAGTTTGATGGCATGGATATAAGCTTGTGAAAGGTGTTTCTTTTTGAGACGTTTGGAATCTTGCTGATGCAAAGATTCGAAAACACAATTAGACAATCAGGGACAACTTCCATTTCGAATTTTTTGAGATTCTTCAAGGTTTTGAGATTCGGAGGGTGCGTTCGCGCAACTTTGAATAAACTTCCTTAATAATAAAATCGGTTTTCATAGGCTACTAATAGCCCGGGGTGTTCCATCCACGATTTAATCATACATGGCCCTCACATAAATTTCTTTATGACTTAGATATTAAAAATGAACTTCGTAGAAAAGCCTTTAGGTGCGTTAATTAAATAAAGTGCCATAGCTACGGGTACGGTTCCCGTGACGTAGTTGTGACACACAATTTCCAAATCCAGGGGTGCATTTTATGTGACCCTATCTTAATTTCCAACAAGGTTAAATAGAATGTGTCGTGAATCACGGGTGCATTTCATGTAGCGTGATTTGCAATACGTTTTAAATAACCTTGGAATAATTCCCTAAATAAATAAAAGTGATTTTAAAGTTAAAATGCACATAGGTTTCAAAGATATTTTAAAATAAAATAAATATGCCAATAATAACAGTTGAGCGACCGTGCTAAAATCACGGAACCCGGGATTGCCTAACACCTTCTCCCGGGTTAACAGGATTCCTTACTCGGATTTCTGTGTGCGCGGACTGTAAACAGAGTCAATCTTCCTCGATTCGGGATTCTAAATCGGTGACTTGGGGCACCATAAATTCTCCCAAGTGACGACTCTGAACAATAAATAAATAATCCTGTTTCGATTGTCACTTAAATTGGAAAAACTCCCTTATACCCCTTACGGGTGTAGGAAAAAGGAGGTGTGACAGTGGGAATCATGCTGAAGGAAGATCACTGGTAAGAACCATGATTAGGGCAGGTTATTACTGGCCTAAAATGGAAGAAGAAGCGGAAATTTCATGGCTAAATATGATAAATGCCAAAGATACGGTAATAACATGCATAGACCAGCGGAGTTGTTACATTCGGTCATTGCACCGTGGCCTTTTATGAAATAGGGGATGGATATCGTGGTCCACTACCACAAGCAAAAGAACAGGTAAAATTCTTCCTTGTACTCACTGATTATTTTACTAAATGGGTGGAAGCAGGAGCATTCAAATAGGTACGAGAAAAGGAGGTTAGAGATTTCATTTGGAGAAATATCATATGTCGATTCGGTGTACCAAAGGAAATCGTGTGTGATAATGGCCCACAATTTATAGGCGCACAAATCACAAAAAAAATTCAAAGTTGGCATATCAAAAGGATTACATCTACGCCTTATCATCCGATGGGTAACGGACAAGCTGAATCAACAAATAAAGTTATTGTTAACAATTTGAAAAAGCGATTAGAAGAAGCTAGAGGCAATTAGCCAGAATTGTTACCTGGTGTTTTATGGGCATACCCCACGACAACGAAAACAAGCAGGGGAGAAACACAATTCACATTAGTATATGGAGCTGAAGCTTTAATTCCAGTTGAAATAGGGGCCAAGTGTGAGGTATACACAAACGTCAGAAGAATCCAATGAAGAAGAAATGCGCATAAACCTTGATTTACCTGAAGGAAAAAGGGAAGCTGCACTAATAAGAATGACAGCACAAAAGCAAGTCATGGAACGATACTACAATCGAAGAGCACGATTAAGATACTTCAAGATTGGGGGCTTCGTACTCAAGAAAGTTTTTCAATCCACGAAGGCGGCCAATGCGGGTAAATTAAGTCCAACCTGGGAAGGACCCTACAAGATTCATGGTATTGCAGGGAAAGGAGCATACGAGCTGGAAACAATTGATGGCAAGATATTACCTTCACATTGGAATGTCGTTCACCTGAAGAGATACTATTTCTAAGGAGTACCCACAGTCAGGTATCCTCAATTTAAAATTCTATTTTTGAATTGTTAAAATTTTACTAACGATTTTAGATGATAGGCAAAAAGTTATCCCGTACTAATGATGAATCACAACCTGCAAGGCACGTGGAATAAATTAAAATTCCCGGTCTAGGGTTACACCTATTCTGATAGAAATTGATACAGGTTAAGTAGTCTTCATCTATCATCGTACCACCAAGACCTGTATGTTTTATTCCTTTACAGGAAAAGGACCGAGTAAGAGGAGTAATCAAGTGCTCGAGACTTCATACTTCAAAGCTCAAAAACTTGGGGGACTATATAATATACATGGACATATGTATAAAGAAGGCAAAGAAAATTGGGAGATAATCAAAGTTCAAGCCTGAAAAGTTTACTCATTGAATGAGTCAAGTGCAGAGCAAAGTTATGAGCTAAGAGCAAAGTTACGAGCTAAGGCCAAAGAAAAACCTTATCATAGTTAGGTTAAAGGCAATGTACTAAAACGGGTTATAAATAAAAACCTGTGTATCATTTTCTTTTTTAAAATCTGTTCTAAGGAAAATAGTTACGAAAAAGTTATAGAAGTTACTTAAATACATGTAAGGTAGAAATTAACAAAGTTCAAATAAAAACTTGTCGAGGTTATTCCAAAAATCATGTGTATTCCTATTTCTTTTATCGTACATTAACACCATTATGAAGCTGAGACGTCTTCTTCATTAAGTATCAAATATAAAAGGGCCCTCTTTTATAAAATTCATGATTGATTTAAAACATTCATGGAATTAAGAAAGCATTTTACAAAATAAAAGTGCAAATTATCGAATAAGTCTTTAAATATAAAGGCAAGACAGAAGTTCAAAAATAGCTACGAAAACTTCTTAATATTAAAAAGTTTAGACTAAGTATGAACTTAGTCATAAACTAAGAGTTGCTTATACAAAATGCCCCGAAAAAGGTCTAGGGACTTAATGTTTTCAAACCCTCAAAAAAGACCAAGGGTTGCAACCACATTCCACCAAAGAAAAAGAAAAAAAAAGTCATACATCATTGACTTGTCACTGAGGAGTTGAAGAAGGAACCAAAGCAGGGTCTTCAATAGCAGCAGGCTCAATTTGACTTGAAGGAATTGGGGTACCCATATCATCTTCAACATCGCCAGAAGCTTCAGCCATGGGAGAAGGAAAGTCTTGGCTCTGTTGAGTCTTTTCAATAGTCTCTTTGATTTTGGCTAACTCAGATTCTAAGTTAAAATTCTCCTAGCTAACTTCAACAAGGGTATCATGGCGAGAATTTAAAAATGCCCAACTCACTTCAATTGCGGTTTTATCTTCAAAAATCTTGTAATCTCTTTCCCAATCAGCAATTTCAATTTTTAGCTTCTCATTCTCAGCCAAGGCAGAATCATAAGAAGTTTGAAGAGAAGCATGTGAACTTTCTAAGGAACGAACTTTATCAGAAGATACCCGGAGGTCTTCTTGAGTTTGAGTCAGAGTCTGCACGAGTTCACCAGCATATGCTTCTTTCTTACCTAAGAGAGCCTTCAACTCTCTGATCTCTTCACTTGCCTTGGAGAGTTGCTCGGAAAAAGAGGTTTTAAGAAGATTTTTCTCTTTATCTGCTTGATTTGATGAAGTCTTTTCAACCGCCAACTCTAAAGTTAAAACCCTTACCTGCTGGTCTAAGGAACATTTACTCTCTTCTAATATTTCCATGTCGATTTGAAGACTTTCAAACTGTTCCTTCCAATTATCCGCCTCTACTTGGTAGTCACGCGCTAATTGCTCTGAGAGGGAACCCCTCTTCATCATCTCCGTGCCAATTAGATTGACCTAAAAAAAAGGGGAAAGATGAGAACCCTGAAAATAGAAAAAAGGTAAAGTAAAGTTTGAAAAAGGGATACCTTTAAAGAAGAATGCATTATATCGTTCATCAAAGTCAAGGAACTGTGGCCATCAAGTTTAGCTCTTTCAAATGGACCAATCAAAGGTTTCAACCACATGTTAGCTCGACCTGATTTCCTCAAAAGATTACCCTCAACAGGAACTTCAATGGTAAATTGCCTCATAGCTTCACCTCTACTTGAGGAACCAACCTCGGTATGATGGATAGTTGAAGTAGGAACTGAAGAAGGAGGAACTGTAGAAGGAGTAAAAACAGCCTGGGGAGTAGAAACAACCTGAGGAGGAGCAGCAATTGTTACACGACTGGCAAAGAGTGTATCAAAGGAACGGGTGTAGAAAAAGAAGCAAGGGGTGCTACATCAGAAATTGGCCCAAAACTTTCACTACCAAACCCGCGGGCAAAAAGATGTCCAGCAGAAACATGAGCATCAACGGGAGTATCATCATCAGAAATCACCAACGAGGCATCAACAGGCTCGGTGGAAGGAATAGAATGAGGGGAAGATGTTTCATCATCTGAAATAATTCTTCTTCTAGCCCTTGGCCTTTTTATCAAAGATCCCTCATCTTGTTCTTCTTCCTCCCCAAAATCTTGATCAACAGAAGCTTTCCTTTTTTATGAAGAACCCAAAATTATCTCTTGGGCCCTTTTAGAAATTCTGGAAGTTGTGACAGCCTCAGCACTTATGCCTCGAATGGGAAATCCTGATAAAAAGAAGGATCAAAATAATTTCTGAAGAAAACAATGAGTAAAATAAGAAAAACTCTTACCGTGAGTTTTCACTTTCCAGCCAAAATGATAATAGAGATTTTTTCAAGATCTACTGTCCATCGGAGCGGTACGTATAATTTTCCTACCCAACCACGGAAATTGGGAATTTCATCAACAACTCTCATGGTTGCTGGAAAAGAAAAGGAAAATTAAAATAATGATCATCAAAATTGAGGAAAAAGGGTATGAGAAAGTTATTAAAAAGAAAACTCACGTGCAAAATTCCACTTCTCAGGGAAGAGAACATTTTCATCACCCATTAAACCAACAGAGGGGGCAGCAACAAACCGGGCATACCAGCCATAATCTTTGTCATCTTCTGGACAGACCAAATTTCTTTTGCTTCTTGCCACTAGAGTAAAGACTCCTTAGCGAAAGAGTTTAGGAGAATAGAGATGGATTAAATGAGAGAAAGTAAAAGGCACGCCAGCCATGTTGGTCAAATGCCTCAAACAGGCAACAGCCCTCCATACAATAGGGCCAATTTGACCTAAGCAAACGTCGAAAAAATGATAGGATTCAAGTATATCAGGGTCATTAGTAGGCTTAAAACCCAATGTGGAAGGGTAAGTGTAAACAAAAGAAAACTCAGTTAAGTAGGAGGTGATTCTTTGGTTCGCATTAGGGATTATAATGGGAAAGTCATGTCCCCAACGGCAATCTCTACGAACTATTGAAATCATACCTTCAGTGATTTGGGTCGGATAAGTATCAACACGATCTAAAGAAGACAATTGGTTTCTAAGGGATTCTCTATCGTTGTAGAAAGATAGTTCCGCAGGGACTATTTCCTCTACTAAAGTTTCACGAAGAGGTTCAGAGGGTTCTTTACTTCTAGAAGAAGACCTTTGAGAAAGGGAACCTCTAGTTCTAGACGGAGGAGTAGAACTCGATTAAGGAAGAGAGGAGATTCGTGATGAAGAAGACCCTAAACTACGAAGCCTTCCTCCTCTCCTACTTCTAATAGGAGCAAGAGAAAGGTTGTCAACAATTGGAACTCTCTGAGGGTTAGGGTTTGAAGAAGACATAGTAGTACGAAGAAGAAGAAGATTAAAATTGAATATTCTGAACTTTTGTGAAAAGGAAAAGGGTAAAAAGTTATATTTATAGTCAGAAGCAACCATCAAAGGAAAAGGTGCAATAATGGAAACGTCATAATGAAAACTGTCGCTTCGTAATTGGTGAAGCCGTAAAAAGCCTTAAAAGGTGCTGAAAGGTTGCAGAGCCAACCATGAGGTGCCACGTGTCATGGACATTAAATGGAAGAGATAGTTGAAGCATCAGTTCCAGGGAAAAATTAAATGACGGCGAATATTCCCGCTTTAATAAGGTCCACTTCCCAAATATTTTATTGATGAATAAATGGCAAGTGGGGGGACTATCTGTATTGGGAAAAATTAAGTTTATATATGGAATTCATTATAAGATGACATGTCATGATACGTGGACCAGTTAAAGAAGAACAAGTGATGAAGAATAATCAAAGAGGCACGAGCTTCAACATGCACGGGCAGTCATTCAGATAAAAGGCAAGGAAGGCAGATGCTCGAACCACTTTATGACGGAAGAGAATGAATCTGATAGAAAATAAGGAATAGATACGAACTATTGGGCATTAAATACAGAAACGTTAAGGAATCTGTATTGAATCAAATATGATTGTTGATTGTAACATTACATTAAATGTCATTAATTGACAATAATGGCTCAATTATGGAAGAAACGAAACGTACCACTTAGAAATAGCTATAAAGGAGAAGATTGATCATTTGTAAGGACACGAAATATCACCGAAATATACTAATTTACTTTGTTTTCTTCTATTAATCTGATTATTATCAAAGCCAATTTCTTTTATTCATTTTATATATTGATTATCAGTAACCCGAGTTCTTTTAAAATAAAGCTTTGATCGAAATTACTATTTTTGGTTAAACAAAAATGCAATAGATCAGTGGGAAGAATGGGTGTTATACAGTCAAATCTGCCGATAATGTTGGCTGTGTGAATTAAGGCGCTATGGTGGAGAACCATGCCTGCATGTATATGATGGACAACTTGGAAAGAGAGAGAAATGCTACAAGGCCATCCAGAAGATCAAGATTAACTGTATTCTTTTGTTTGATTTTTTGGTGTAAAGAAAGTTTGTAGATTATGCAGAATCGCTGCTTGACATGTTCGACTCCTTGTAAAATAGTACAGGGTTTTCTTGTTTTTTTGAACTGTAAATATGGCTCTAGCACTACTTTTGTGCTAATTTTAATAAACTGTTACCATTCTCAAAAAAAATTGTGTGTATATATATATATATATATATATATATATCAGTACTACAAATGAGGATACATGGAGGTAACATATCTGATCATCCCTTTCCAAAATAGGCAAAATAAACAAGTACACTGCCAACAAAGTTCCACATGTTTTGCAAACTGGATATGGAGAAATTGTTCTGTTCCCAAATATGACTCGAAGAAGTAGTTGAAAATGTCTACTGAAGCTCATGGGGGCATATCCGTATTTGGCCGAGTGGGTGAACATACTTTATGGGTCCAAATTTGAGCAACCACGACCATTGATGAGTACGACAAATGACGAGATCCTCGCAGTTCGACATCTTGCAGAGGACGACCTTAAGGCGAACAAGAGACTGTATGACCGTTGCAGTAGTGCAAGTCCATTAGGGGACACTAGAAATATTCTTTCGAATATCCCCAATAACTTATTTTTTAGGGCTCAGAAAGGTTAGGTTCCTTATATATATAGCGTGAAACAACTTTGTAAGGTCTGGCACTTTTGCTAACCCATAAGACTTGCTGTAAACTTGCTTAAAGGATCGAGAAGATTATTGTTGAAGGTCTTTTGGTCTGAATGAGAAAAAGAATTCTTATCATCCGTATCCCCCTTATCTATCTTTCGTTCTAGAGATTATTATACTTAGATAAGATTTACCCCTTCATTTTCTTTGATTTATTTGTTTAAAAAGGTTCCAATATCTTTTGAGTCAAATAATTTGGCGCCGTCTGTGGGGATTTCTATAGCTGAGATCTTAGTTTCGTCTAGATTCTTGAAAGAAGTAATCACCTCGTTTTAGCCTCACAAAAACCAACAATGGCAGGAAAGGGAGAAGCAAGGCTAAAGGTAATAGTAGGTGTCACGAGCAACCTCCTGAATTCCCTCAATGAAGCCAATGGAGAAGACAACGAAAACGCAACGCCAAGTGCTACACCTGAGGGAGAAAATCTCACCCCCCCCCCCGCACGAGGGTTTAACTGTATCGCGCGAGAGGGAAACCTCAACATCTACAGCAGGAGAAGCACCATCGGCCGTGAAAAGGCTATTAGAAGAATGGTTGACAAACACCTTGAGTAACATACTCGAGAAACCCGTTCAGAGGGATATCGAAGAAAAATTACCCCCAGAAATGGCAGCTGTCTCCGATGAACCAGAAACTACACGAACAAGCAACACCAGTACTGGCGATGATGCAGGCAACGATACATTTGCGGCCATCTTAAAGAAAATGGAAGAGATGAAAAATGAGAACAAAACACTCCGCGACCAGATGAAAGAACATTAGGAAAGGGTTGATAAAATACCGGGCGCTCTGAAGTTGCTACCAAAATGTGATATAGGCCGATTCGTCGAACAGCCATACAACGAAGGGGCAGCTCCCCACTCTATTCCAAAAACCTTCAAAATACCGCCATATCTGAAAAATAAATAATGGCACAACGGACCAGGAGGATCATTTAATCCATTACGTTACTAAAGTAAAAGGTAACGATCTATCAAAAGAACAGGTGTCATCAGTACTACTGAAAAAGTTCGGCAAAACTCTGGCAGGGGGAGCGTTGACATGGAATTCCCAACTACCAGCATGATCGATATCAATGTTTGAAGAAATGGCAGATAAGTTCGTCACCGCTCATGCGGGAGCGAAAAAAGCAAAGGCCAGGGTAAATGGAATCTTCGCCGTCAGGCAAACGACAGGCGAGGGACTTCGGGACTTCCTAGCCCGATTCAACACGGTAAGGATGAGCCTACCGAACATGTCCGAAGGGATGGCGGTAGCAGCCTTTCAAAATGGGTTAAACAGAAATGGGTCAAAAGCAACCAAAAAGCTGCTAAGCAGACTCATGAAGTATCCCCCCACCACATGGGAAGAGATCCATAATGCCTATTGCGCCGAAGTGAGGGCAGAAAAGGATGACCTGAACGGTCCGATCCAGCGACTAACATCGGTCCTAACCGAGACAAGGAGAGATCGCCGCAACGACGGCCGAAGGGACCAACTACCACATTTCAATCAAGAAAGGCACCAGCCCTATATCCGAACATCCAACCCACCTCCTCCACGACATACAGATGTCGCGCCTCGACATATCACACTACCCCGAAATTAAAGAGGCATGCCTCCACTGTTATCTGCTTATAACTTTTGTGTTCTCCTTCAAAAATAGTGTACGCACTGGAAAAGCTCGGCACAAAGGTGCAGTGGCTGCAAAAGATGAAGTCAGATCCGAGCACCAGGAGATCGAACGTTCTGTGTGAGTTCCACCAGGAAAGGGGACACAAGACCGAGGACTGCATAGGTTTGCGACAGGAAGTGGTAAGAATGTTAAACCAGGGATAGCTGAAAGAACTGTTGAATGATCGAGGACGGGCCAAATTCGCTCATGGACGCGATCAACCTCAGGGACCTCCAAAATCACCATCACCAACTCGTACCATACAAATGATCATTGGCGGCGACAACGATACGATAATCAACCATGTGAAATTCACCACCACACACAAACTCAAACGGACAGTCGCCTACGAATGGTATGACGACCTCGAAGACAGTATCATCTTCGATAAGTCGGATACCAACAGTTTGTCTTTCCCTCATTATGATGCTTTGGTTATAACTTTACACATTGTGGATACCAACGTAAAGAGAATAATGGTGGATGACGGAAGCAGTGCGTGTATTGTTCACCCACGAGTTCTCATGTAGATTAGGCTCGAGGATAAAATAATATCGTATTGCATAACACAAACGGGTTTTAATAATGCAGTGAAACAAACCTCTGGAGAGATAGTGCTACTCGTCCTGGCAGGAGGAGTCACCTTGGAGACAACGTTCCACGTCATGAACCAGGAAACAACAACGCCATCATAGGGCATCCATGGATATACCCCATGCGAGCCATCCCGTCAAGTTTCTATCAAGTAATCAAATTTCCTACCCCATGGGGGATATTCAGCATCCGAGGTGAGCAACGCACCGCCCAAGAATGCTACCGGATCGCCCAAGATTGCACATATACCAAACAACTAAAGGGGGCAAGTGTGGAAGCATAGCAATCAACCATATCAGGAACCAAACCCGACGTACAAATAGAGGCCATCAAAGACTCGAATGTCGTAGAAGCTTGCAAGGCAACCGTAGAAGACCTTGACCCCGTCCAAATGGACAATACTGATAGCACGAAAAAGGCTTATATCGGACACAACCTCTCAGAACCAGGTAAATATCGTGAGTTTTTAACTAACAGTGCCGATTTTTTTACCTTTTCCCATTTAGATATGCCAGCAATCCCAAGGGATATCGCCACACACAGGCTGAATGTCGATCCTCTTTACCCGCCAGTACAACAAATAAGGAGAAAGCTCAATACCACCATCAATGAGGCGGTTAGCGAAGAAGTTGATAAATTACTCACGAATGGTTCCATCCGAGAATCGAAATATCCCCAATGGGTCGCCAATGTGGTCATGGTCAAAAAGAAGAACGGGAAATAGCGGATGTGTGTCGACTTCACCGACCTGAACAAACCATGACCGAAAGATTCTTTTCCGTTACCACACATCGATCAGCTCATCTACGCAACAGCGGGACACGAACTACTGAGCTTCTTAGACGCCTACTCTGGTTACAACCAAATTCTAATGGCTGAAGAAGACCAAGAAAAGACCACTTTCATCGCTTACCGAGGAACATACCGCTACAAGGTAATGCCATTCGGACCCAAGAACGCAGGGGCCACATATCAAAAGTTAGTCACCAAGATGTTCAAAGAACAACTCGGTAAGTCCATGGAGGTTTACGTCATGCTAGTAAAGTCGAAAAAGAAAGAGGATCACATTGTCCATCTGAAGGAAGCCTTCGAGATATTGAGGCAATACGGGATGAAACTGAATCCCGAAAAATGCGCCTTCGGCGTAACTTCAGGAAAGTTCCTTGGTTTTCTAGTGTCACAAAGGGGTATCGAGGTCAACCCGGATCAGATCAGGGCCATCGAAGGAATACCGGAGACATTGACCAGCAAGAAGTAGGTGCAAAAGTTAATAGGACGAATAGTCGCCCTATCGAGGTTCATTTCACGATCATCGGACAGATGCCATAAATTCTTCAATATGATAAGGAAAGACCATGGACTGCAGTGGAATGCAGAATGCGTTGAAGCCCAGAGAAAGCTGAAAGCGTATCTATCCTTGTCACTACTACTCGTCAAGGTAGACCCGGGTGAATGCCTACTAGTGTACCTAGCGGTCTCCGAAGTCGCGATAAGTGCAGTCTTGATCCGTGAAAACAAAGGTACGCAATCTCTGATTTACTATATCAGCAAAACCTTAATTGATACCCAAATAAGGTACCCTCACCTTGAAAAACTAGCTTTGGCATTAGTCGTAGCTTCACGAAAGCTTGGACCATATTTTCACTGTCACCCCATAAAAGTGGTGACAACCTTCCCCCTGAGGGGCATCCTACACAAACCCGAATTATCGGGTAGATTGGCCAAATGAGCCATAGAATTAAGCGAGCACGACATCACATACCAACCGCAAACTATGATTAAGTCGCAGGTGCTCGCCGATTTCGTCGCTGATTTCAGCGCGAAAATACTGACTGAAGTAGAGCAGGAAGCGATCTGTGCTTCCACACATTATGACCTCTAGGTCCTCTACACTGACAGTGCATCTAATGCATCGGGATCGGGACTGGGACTCGTCCTCGAGGTTCCTACGGGCGAAGTAATTCACCAGTCCATACGGTGCCCCGAGATGACTAACAATGAGGCCGAGTATGAAGCTATGATTGTAGGATTGAAATCAGCCCTCAAATATAGCGCTCGACGACTCGTCCTCCATTGCAACTCTCAACTCGTGGTGAACCAAGTCACCGGGACTTTCCAAATCAAAGAATAAAGACTACAAAAGTACCAGTTAGAAATTCACAAACTGCTGCCAGAGTTCGATGAATGCTGCCTCAACCAAATACCCAGGGCGCAAAATATCGAAGCAGATGACCTCGCCAAGCTAGCGACAGCCACCAAAAATATCAACAAAGAAAATGTGGTTACCCTTCTCCATTCCACAATAGACCAAGTCAAGGTACACTTTGTAAACCTAACTTGGGACTGGCGCAACCGTCTCGTAACATATTTGCAGGATGGAACGCTCCCATAAGATAAGAAAGAAGCCAAAAAGCTTCCAATACAGGCAGCCAGATACAGCCTCTTAAACTATAATCTCTACAAGAGAACGTTCGACGCCCCCTGGCTAAATGTCTTGGGCCAAATCAAACAAGGCGAGTACTGGAAGAAGTACATGAGGGGCATTGCAGCGCCCACACGGGAAACCATGCCCTCATCCGATGCCTCATCCGCGCTGGATACTACTGGCCCACTATGAAAAAAGAAGTCGCGGACTAGGTTAGGAAGTGTGAACAGTATCAAAAGTACGCCCCTGTGATACACCAAGTAGAGGAACTCCTGCATTCCGTCACTTCGCCATGGCCATTCATAAAGTGGGGGGATGGATATTGTCGGACCCCTCCCAGTAGGACGAGGTAAGGTACGTTTCCTTTTGGTTTTAACTAATTACTTTTCTAAATGGGTGGAAGCAGGTGCATACACTCAAATACGTGAGCAAGAGGTCATCACGTTCATATGGAAGAATATAATATGTTGCTTCGCATCCCCAAAGAAATCAGTTATGACAACGGACCCCAGTTCATCGAAAAGAAAACGACCGAGTTTTTCGAAAAATGGCACTTCAAACGAATACTCTCCACACCATACCATCCTGCCGGCAATGGTCAAGCTGAATTAATACTGAATATATTGAAAAAGAAGCTCGAGGACGCCAAAGGGCTATGGCCTAAACTGCTACCCGAAGTACTATGGGCATACCGTACTACACCAAAAACCAGCACAGGCAAGATGCCATATTCACTAGTCTACGGGACTGACGCAGTTATACCTGTCGAGGTCGGAGAGCCTAGCTTGAGATACTCCAATGAGAGCGTACCAAACAACGACGAAAGTAGGCTACAAGATCTGGATGAAGTCGAAGAACGAAGAGACATGGCCCACATAAGAATGGTAGCCCAAAAGCAACAAGTATAAAGGTATTACAACAAGAAGGCCAAAGTGTGACCGCTCAAGGTCGGAGATTACGTCCTCAAAGCTAAAACACAATCAGCGAAAGACCCTAATGAGGGAAAACTGGGAACAAACTGGGACGGACCATACAAAATCATGGCGGCAACAAACAAAGGAGCATTCCAGTTAGAAATAATGGAGGGAAAACTACTCCAAAACAATTGGAATGTCGCCCATCTCAAATACCTCAACTTCTGAGAGGAGGCGCCACCTAAGTCGTACTCTTTTTCCCTCATCTGGGTTTTGTCCCAATCGGGTTTTCTCGGTGAGGTTTTAATGAGGCGGCAAGGGGGACATCTCGAGGTTCGGAGTATTGTTCATTACCCCGCCCATTGGCGTGTTCTCTAGAAAGAGTAATGAAGGGACTGGATACGGATAAAATCTCCATTGTATGCACAGAATCGACATGTGATTCTTACAAGAATATAATTAAATCTCTATTGTATGAATAAAGTTGACATGTATTTTCCTACGGGAATATGATCAAACCTCCAATGTGAACATCCCAATGGCCAAGGCCATCGACGAAAATATGAGTTCGACCTCGTTCGAACTACGATGGGATCCTACTTCGACGACAGTTCGAAGCAACATCCCAATGGCCAAGGCCATCGACAAAAATATGAGTTCGACCTCGTTCGAACTACGACGGGATCCTACTTCGACGATAGTTAGAAGCAACATCCCAATGGCCAAGGCCATCGATGAAAATATAAGTTTGACCTCGTTCGAACCACGACGGGATCCTACTTCGATGACAGTTCGAAGCAACATCCCAATGGCCTAGGTCATCGACGAGAATATGAGTTCGACCTCGTTCAAACTACGACGGGATCCCACTTCGATGATCGTTCGAAAATAGCATCCCAGAGGCTAAATCCATCGCCAAAAGAAAAAGGAATCGACCTCACCCAAAAGCTAAATCGGCTTAACAGTTCGACAGGTACCCCAGATGCCATAGATATTGCAAAGATCATCACCGAATCGACAAAACAAATTTTAAATTACATCAAAATGTTACTTAAACCAATCTTTACAATGGGCTCAAGCACGCCCCTTACAAAAGTCCCAAAACAAAAAGTAAGTACAAACAAAAGGTTACACGTCATCCCCGGTTGGGTGCACATCTTCGTACCAAGAGTCAGAAGAAAGATGATTCACATTATCGGAGTTGATGCCATCCCCGTCAGGAGTAAGAGGGTCGTACCCGCATGCCTCCCGAGATACACGAGCTTTGGTATGCACGACCTAAAGCTCTGCTTCAGTTGCCCTCCCCTTGGCATGAAAAGCCTTATACACGTCAAGTCGGGCCTCAACATGGACCCACAACTTATATAAGCGATGAGGCACGACCGGATCGGTAGAGGCGCGAGACGTAGAAGGTTGTGAGCGTCGACTTGCAACCTCCGCTCTCAACGAGGCCACTTGTCCATTCAACATAGATAGCTCTGCCTCTAACTCCTTAACACGCCCTTCAAGCCCCGCGACCTTAAGCTTAGAGGCCTCTTTCTCCTCGGTCAGCTCTGACCTACAATACGGAGGGTATTCTCCAAGGCCGCCGTTCCAGAAATAGCTACCGCTAGCTTATCAGCACCAACGGTCAGTTCGCCCTTAAGCCCCTCAATCTCCACCGCCTTCGTATTCAATTCAGTGGTCAAACTGGACACTCTTGCTTGTAAGTCGTCATTCTCGGCCATCACCCCCCTGCTTAACTCAAGCTCATCCTCCTTCACCTTAAGGGAGGCCTCAAGTTCACTATTGCGGGCAACTTCCTTCATGAGCTCCTCATCTCGCTCCCTCAGCTCTTCGACCTTGCGCGTCAGTTGGTCCTCCCTCTATTTGAGTCCTTCACGGAACAAATGAAAACCAGGGTCCTGATTATAAATATCAGCCATTGCACGATGCTTAGCACGATACTGTTGATATTTGGAAGACATCTTCCCGTAAATGGCCGTCCTCTTCTTTTCCCGACACTCGTGCTCGGTCTCCATGATAAGGGTCTAGCACAAAAAAAGGGGGAAAGGGGGAGCAGTTAAAGACAAAAACACAAGTCGACAATCACAACGTCATACCGACGACGAAAAGGAAAAGAAAGACACCTACCCGCAAGGCCCTGCCGGCGACGTTCTGAGATAACTCCATGTCGCTCATCGCCCTAAGCACCTCGCTCTCAGGGGTAGCACACAGAGGGGCTAAAACAGACGCCACTTGATCACACTTCGACAACAAATTGTAGTCCCCCGAGATAACTATGTGATGAATAGATCCTTCCACTCTGACCTCCACGTGAGTATGGCGACCTACGAACTCGCGAACATCCTCCGGGTCGACATTTGAACCTAAGTCTTCGCCCTCAACATGACGGCCCCCTCCAACGTTGGATGACGTGCCACCCTTAGCGGAGCACATGGATTCGGCCCTTGGGTAAATTCCTTCCATTTGGGGAGATCTTCCCGCTAAAATGGCGTCGGCCATAAAGGTGGAAACAGGTGCCATCTGCGATGCCCTACTTCTACTAGCGTCCACGGTCACATCCTTCCCAAGCTCCATTCTCCTCCTTTTTCTCGACAACGGCTCATCCCCGTTAGAAGATTTGTACAAAAGATGTGGGGTCGGTACTGAAGAAGCCTCTTCCATCACGACCATGTCCCAAGAAGAACCTTCTACTTGAATTGGTTGAGGATGACCCCCTCGAACAGACTCATTTAAAGTAAACTTCGTTCCTGCGGCAGCGACGGCCTGTCGGAATGTAGGGACTGGCGCCCTCCGCCTAGAAGCTCCTCGACCTATCATCATAACGAGTCGTATCAACAGATGACGACACATAACCAACAAAGCGATAAGGGGGAAACATTTACCGGATGGAACTCTCGGGACATAACGTTTTATGAAGGCGGGCCAATCTCGGGTTTCTGCTGCATAGGGCAACATACAGGCTACCTAATCCCTAATGCCGGCAATAGGGTGGGGTAGACGTCCCATAGCTGCAAACAAGAAATAAACGAACCCTATAACGAATATAGATGAAGGAAGAGAAAAATGAGTGGAAACACTTACGAGTCTCGTTCCACCACTCTAGGAACCTGGCGGAGTCAGAAACAATGTGTTCAGTTTTGACAAAGAAGTACTTATGCCAAAACTAGTGACTTGCTCGGTCGTCGGTCCCAACCACCATCCCTTTTGTGCCACGATGCCTCAAGTGCACCATAGTACCCCTATGGAAGCTGCGCGAGAACAGGTGCAAGAGGTGATGGATAAAAACATCGCATTCTGCCAACTCCATATACTTGGTCAACAACAGAAGTATCTTGAGCGTATATGGCAAGAGTTATGCCGGGCAAACTTAGTAGAACCTACAGAACTCTTCCGCTAATGGGAGAAGGGGGAAAGAATAGCCAATCACAAAAGGGTACTCGTAGAAAGCGCAGTACCCGAGTCTGTGGACCTCTACGAAATCCCTTCCCGCTGGAACCATGTCAATGTGAGCGGGAATGCCATACTTTGCACGAAGAGCGTCGATGTGAACTTGTTCCGTCTCAGAAAGTACGGGGGTAGGAGTAGAAGGGGGATCTTTGAGGAAGTCGCTTCTAGACATGGGGTGTCTCGGCAGTAACTCCTCCACCGTAGGAAGACTATCACCTTCTTCTATCGCAATATCATCACCATCTGAAGGGGGCGCCATGGACAACGGGGCGGCTTCAAAAACCCCTTCACGAGATCGATGTGATCTTGGCATACTTGCGTTAAAAAGGTAGTGACAAAAAAAGAGAGGAAGAAGAAGAGGTTGTGAACGAAAAGTGTGAGAAGAAGGAGCAGAAGGGTGTTAGGACAAACTCGGAGAAATAAGGAGGGATAATCAGAGATGAAATGGCCAAGAATTTTTGAAAAAACAAACCCTCCACCTATTTATAGGATTGGGTGGCACCAAAATCGAAGCGGAAGGTCGCAAAGTTGCACCAAAATCTAAGTGACAAACCATCAATCCCCATCTCGAAAACACGCATAATGATGACGCACGTGAAGATGATGTCATTTCCCGGTAAAATGCATTACTCGGTGTCTTGCTATGCAAGCTGACCGCCTACTATTGGCCAGACCATAATGCCTCGTAGGGTCAAATTTCTCTGTTAGAGCGCATGGTGTCCACTCATCGAGGACGCACCGAGTTGTAACCTCGACAAGCGGAGGGACTAACTGTATGGGTCCAAATTTGAGCAACCACGACCGTTGATGAGTACGATGAACGACGAAATCCTCGTAGTTCGACATCTTGCAGAGGACGACCTTAAGGCGAACAAGAGACTATATGACCGTTGCAGTAGTACAGGTCCATTGGGGGACATTAGGAATATTCTTTTGAATGAACTATAACTTATTTTTTAGGGCTCAAAAAGGTTTGGTTCCTTATATATATAGCGTGAAACAACTTTGTAAAGTCTGACACTTTTCTAACCCATAAGAAAACTTGCTTAAAGGATTGAGAAGATTGTTGTTGAAGGTCTTTTGGTCTGAATGAGAAAAAGAATCCTTATCATCCGTATCCCCCCTATCTATCTTTCGTTCTAGAGATTATTATACCTAGCTAAGATTTATCAATTCATTTTTTTTGATTGATTTGTTCAAAAAGGTTTCAATATCTTTTGAGTCAAACACATACTCCAGAAGGAAATGATCTTTACATGGAAATGAAAGAATCTGGAGTGATTAATGAAGAAAATATTGCAGAATCAAAAGTAGCCCTAGTTTACGGTCAGATGAATGAACCGCCGGAAGCTTGTATGAGAGTTGGTTTGACTGTCCTAACTATGGCGGAATATTTTCGAGATATTAACGAACAAGACGTACTTCTATTTATTGACAATATCTTGTTTGTTTTTTAGAGTACGTGTGAGCTTACAAACAAAGGACAAACTTTTCTGAGAAAGATTTTACTATGGTGTGACTGTAAAATCTCACTTGTGTGGTTAACAAATTTATGCCTTTGGTTTCCCAAAACTCGAGTTCCTCTTTCTTGTTTGCCGGACCAAGTTCATGTTTGTTATCAATTTTTGATTACAGGAACTTGTGTGTTGTGTAGTGTTTTGAGAACGTCGAATGTGAAGATGACTCTATTTCTACTGTGAAATGCATCTCGTATTTACCATTAACAAGTGAAATTAGATTGATAGTAAAAGAGAGTTTGTTTGGAGGAAGAATATAAGAACCAAACATGTCTTGCAAACTGCATAAGGACAGTTATAACCTGTTTGGCCAAGCTTTTTCAATTCTAGAAGCACTTTTTTTTTAAAGTATTTTTTTTTCAAAGTTGAGTGTTTGGCCAAGCTTTTGGAAGAAAAAAATGCTTTTGAGGAGAAGCAGAAAAAAGTAGCTTATCTCTGAAAGTAACTTTTTGAAAAGTCCTTTTGAGAAAAATACACTTAGAAGCAGTTTTTAAAAGTTTGGCACCATGTTAAAAAATATCTCCAAATTGTATTCATGTTCAAACACAACTCTAATTTTCAAATAATATTTTCAATTTGATTTTTTTTTTTTACCTTTTTCCCGAAATTTCACAATTCTTATGTCCAAACGCCCACTTACTTGGATTTCTGCACTTGTGAGAATGGGTTGTTGTTATTGACTTATTGTTGTTGTTGTTATAAGTACTTATTTGAATGATATTAATGGACGACCAAGAAGTCCCCATAACTTAAAATGGTGGTCGTTTAAGGTCGATTCAATTGGTCGATTGATGGTTTGTTGCAATGTCGTACTATATCTAATTTTTCTATATGAATTCAGAACTTGATTCCTCTGTTTGTTATGATAAAAAGCATTCAAAATTAGTTTAAAATCATAATGAAAACCTTTACTTCCTAGGTAATAACTACGAAATATAGCAAAATAATTGGGGAATAAAAAAAGGATGAGGAGGAAGTGACACTTTGCACAAATTTGGGGCAATAGCCACGTCATTCAATCAAATATAAGCCCCTATGCCAAAAAAATACTAAAGACTAAACGTGATTCGTGAATCGAGACCTTTGGGTTTTTGCACGTCACCCTCTCCTATAAATCTTACTTTAATTAATTATTTATAGTATTAATTATCCATATTATTAAGACTTTCAAATTTCGTGGCACACACATATAGGAAAAGGAACAATCTGAATTCCCAAGTGGAGTATTATCTAGGGTTCTTAATTTCCAAGCTATCTCAACCTTTTTTCCCAACTCTGATCCATTTACTTTTATCAAATCAAGGATCTTGTCATCTCTGTGAGAACTTGACCGTCCGATTGATCCCTCTTTCTCTGAATATGGTCAAAATTTGCAAACCCTACCTTGATTTCATTCAACGATCGAATCTTTTTTGCAATTTTAGTGTTTCTGATCCGTTCCACGGATAATTTGATCAAATTCAGGAGAAGGGTCCCTTTTTTGGTATATTGATTTTGAAGACAGTCATGAGAATTATATTGGGGTTTTTGTTTTTTGTTTGAATTTCAGGTAAAAGTTTGTTGTTTCGTTTGAATTGTTGAAATTAATCTGTTCGCCGAGTTGTGTAAATTCTCTTTTTTGTAATCTGTTTTTTTGTTGGTCTGAGGAAGTGTTATCATGTATATAGAGGAAGAGAAGGGGGGAGAGTTGGAGAGTAGGGAGGAAGTGGAGGAGGTGGTGAGTAGAGTGGTGGAGAAGGCGGAGAGATCATCTGCTGCTGCTAAGGTGTTGTGTTGTAGTGGTAGTAGTGGCAAGAATGCCATTGTTGTGTTGGATGTTAGGAGGGCCATGGTTGGAGTTGGGGCTCGGGCATTGTTTTACCCGACACTTCTTTACAATGTTGTTAGGAACAAGATTCAGGTTGAGTTTCGCTGGTGGGACTGGATCGACGAGGTATGACACTTTTTGTCACCCTGTTTGCAGTAGTTTTTATCTGGATGTATGTTGATGTGCAAATGATGTCAATATGCTTCAATAGTAGTTTAGTTAAATTGGGATGTTTTTGTTTATAACGTCAAATCCCTATTGCATATTCCAATGCTAATCTATGTAATGCATTGATAGTTTTTGAACTAATTATAGTAGAAATTCATGCTAACTAGTTGTCATCTGAGGCATAATAGATCTATTCTGCTTCTGAAAAGCGTTGTCTGGAAATGTCATTTATATTAAGGTTGATTACTTTGATTGCTGATGCTGAACTGTTATAACATCTTGCTGAACTTCTAAGCCATGAATAAGAATGCTAGTACTATATGCATGGTTATTCAGAAAATAAGGGCGGAACTGAATTTTGCAGAAATATCAATTGCTTAATTTCTCTGGAAGAGCAAGTCCTTAGACATGCTTGTCAATAATCAAAAAGTCATGTAGAACGTTGTAGTACTCTGCATCAAAAATGCGCTAGCTAGATGATTATACTTGTCTATCCTAGGAATCATATGACTATGACACCTGGGCACTAATATGTTTTTCTGATAACCTATCAAAATATATATATATACACACACACACACACGTGTGTGTGCATGCATACACATGTGATTGCGTTTGTGTGTGTGTGTGTGTTTTCTGATGATCTGCTTAATGAAATTTGCCCCTAATCAGCAACAAGTGGCAAAAGAAGCATAGGTAACTTATCCAGGGAAATGAACCAACAGTAAACTTGTCCAGCTCTTCTTTTCTTTTCCCTACTATAAAGTTAGTTACTGTCACTAGCAGTATCCCGATTTAACTCTCTGACATTTCTTTCTGGGTTTCCAGAAAATTTATCTACTTTCCTTAGCCAGGAAGTTTTCTCTAATATTCTGATTAGTTGTGGAATGTCGTGCACCAAAATGATGACTTGAGATCATTTTTTATACTAGTAATAGTTGAAAGCGATCATAAAAATAACCCCACTCTAGAGCGACATCCTTCTAAATACGATAACTTAAATGTTCACCATTCCATCCTGGTCACATTAGGAAGCATGGTTTCGGAGGGGAGCACCTATAACAATAAGGTTGTTGCTCATATACCTTACATATTTTACTAGTTTGTTTGGATAAATATATCCAAGGTTGCTAAATGTCTAGTATACGTGCAGTGACGTAAATGAGGCACTAGTAGGGGTCTTAAGAAAATTCCTCTACATTGTCTTAAATTACACAATAGAAGCTGCAGTGCTTCTCTCTCAACTCCATATGCATCTATTTTTGCATCAAAGATTAAGTCTGCGTGTATGCATTCACCATCTTGGAAGATTGCATAGACCGATTTGATGTTCATGCTGTTTCAATTCTTTTTCAGTGAAGATTGTGTTGGTAGTTTGTACCTCAATATTTTACTGTAACCCTTGGGCCAACTCTTCAATGCAGAAATAAAAAGAGAACAGAAAAAAAATAATAAAAGATTATATTTTACTGACTTAATCTCTCCTTTAGTTTGTGTTATTAGGTGCTGTCCCTTTCCAATCTGATGTAAAAAGGCTAAAGGAGCTTGGTGTTTCCGGTGTTGTCACCCTAAATGAGCCATATGAGACCTTAGTTCCAACTTCTTTATATGAGGTTAGTTTTTTTACTTTTGCTATTTGCTTTGATCTTTCTGTTATGCTTCACTTAAAAGAGAAAAAAGAGGGACAAGTCCATCTTCATTCAAGCTTCACCTTCATGCCCCTTCCCCTTATTTCATCTGTACCCCTATGGAATTGGGACTGTTTAAGTGTTCTTTAGCCATGCGCTTGTGAAGGTAGTGGTAGCTCAGAAGTATTGCACTAGCTGAGGAGGCTGTACATGACGTACTTGTTTTTGGTGAAACAGTCATAGTGATCGACTGATTGTATTTTCTATCTTCTGAGTATTATTGTTACCAAAATTATTTAAATATGGGATGAATTAGTTGTTGCCTTTCTGCTGCAACCTAGTAAAAGATAAATCTTTCACTTAGTTCTCACGTTTTACTTTTCGGGATTAACTAGTTACGTGGCATGATGTCACATTTTTTTAAAACTTCGGATTTGTTATTTAAATTTCCTTCCCATTACATGATCAAGTGTTTTTTTCTCTTTGTTCACATTAGTTTCATCTGTTACTTCTTGTAGGCTCATGGTATTCGTCATTTGGTTCTGCCAACAAGAGATTATTTATTCGCCCCATCACTGCATAATATATGTCAAGCAGTAGAGTTCATCCATGGTGAGTACAATCTCATCCCTTTGGCTCCCCATTTTGGTTATTTGTTGATTTTGCACTATTGTCAAAGATCTTGGCCTTAATTTCTTGGATGCTTTTTACATTTTATCATGACATCACAGTCACTTACCAGCTTGAGATTCATCTAATTGTCTCAGAAACTGGAACTACGAGCACAGCCCCCATCATATCTCAAGTGACACTGACACACTTCAAAGTCTGAGGGTCAAAGTGTCCAATTCTCACGTTGACATCGATTCTTTGAGAATAGATTTTTTATGACTGAAACCAGACAAAAGTACTTTAAACTGCATGTTTATTAAATTAAAATATTTTACAATTATCAAAAGAAAATTATGGTTAAGGAAAAGTCAACAAAACTGTGGTCCAAGCAAAATTCATTTGATTCATTGCATTTTTTTTACCTCATCAAAAAAAAAAAAGATCAAAATTTGTATGATTCACAAACATTTGTTAAGTTGCTGCTCTTCTATTTGGATATAGTACTTTTTGAGGTATCTTTCAATTTGTGTATTGACTTGTGATTTTTTATATGCAAAAAAGTACAATAAAATAGGCCGCAATGATGTTTAAAAGCAAAATTTTGTAACGTAAATCATAGATGTTTAGCTTCTTTAGCCTTTTGGCGTAAAACTGAAAGCGTACATGACGTAGATAGGATGATTAATTTCCTTAGTTCTTTTCATATGTAGCTATTGTGCTGAGATTGCAAATGGTTGTACTACTGATTATTGCACTCTCTGGGTGCTATTTTAATAAAATTTTCATTACAATTTTAAAAAATTAAATAAGCCGCTATAAGATGCTTAGCTTTTATCCATGTGTATGTTTTCTGTTATGCGTGCATTGCAAGGATCTTACAAATATATCCATGTGTATATTTTCTTGTCTTTGAAGAAAATGCTTCCAACGGACAAAGTACATACGTGCATTGCAAGGCTGGTCGAGGACGTAGCACAACAATTGTCTTATGCTACTTGGTGGGTAAACTATGACTTGTTTGAATCGATTGTTTAAAGATCACTTTACGTATTTTCTCCTAAAATTTATTTTGTATTGTAGGTTAAGTACAAGCAGATGACACCAAATGATGCATATAACTATGTGAAGTCAATTCGTCCGAGGGTGCTTTTGGCCTCTTCCCAGCGACAGGTGTCTCAGAGATTTGCCTCACCTTTTACTCTTTTTGTCCCTTCTCTTTGGATGCATGATTGTTTTGTCTTATGAGATTGATGAAAAGATATACTCCTGTTGCCTTGGTTTTCTTTATTCTGGTTATTGTTGCTGACTCTTTTTGTCCATTAATAATTAGGCTGTAGAGGAATTCTACCATCTCATGGTGAAAAGGACATACAGTTGTAGCCCCTTGACTAGTCTGATCTCAAGGAACTCGAGGTTCTTGGCTGGACGGAATTTGTTAGCTTTCGATGATGGTGCTGTAGTTGTGATAACCGAAGCAGATCTAGATGGATATGATCATACACGTGACTCTAGGGTGGATGGATCTGAGATCTGGGCTGATTTGAATTTGATTTACAGGGTTCGAGTTGCCGGTGGGGCAGCCCTAGCAAGACTCTCTTGTATGTGGTTTCGGTGTCACACGGACCGGAAGATTCCAAGTCAGAAGCTGACTGCAGAGAGCAAGCAGCTGGGAAGTTTTACTGTAGATATACATGTGTTTTCTTAAGTTTAAATTTGTACATATTTCTTCAGTATAAAAATGCTACAAGGAGCCTACAGTTTAAGTTTTCTTTACCAATGGAAACCTTGACTTTCTCAATGTAAATACAATATAGTACTTCTCAAGTTGCTAATGAGAAGTCTGAGTATATATATGTATGCAGAACTTGAACTTTCAATGAAGGACTTGAGTGCTTTCTTTTGCTCGTGGTGCCATCAACCAAATATGGGGCAACATACTGCTGCATTTCTTGAATGGCCATTCCAAGATAATATCCTTGTAACCATTTCAAAAAAAAAAAAGATGATATCCTTGTAATTTTATGAATTGCACTTTTCCAACTTTATCCAAGTTTTGTAATCCAAACAAATTCTCCAGATAAACATTAGTATACCAGAATGAGTAAAACAGGAGTTTTTCTTCTTCTTTTTTGGGTAAGGAGGAACCCACAGCCTCTTCCCTTCGGGTGAGCACGTTGTGTGCACCCCTGTGCAATAGCCTGCAAACCACAAACCAACTAAGCATCCCCGAAGGGAGGAGGAAAAAAAAAATTGACATTTTGCAGTACAAATAGGAAAATGCAAACACCGTTCCTTTCTTGCTTTCTCCAAAGAACTTGCCCTTTTTCAGGTAATCTCTAAACATTGTAAATATATCTACACTGCCAATGTACCATGTTTAGACTTATTAGCTTGTTACAGTGAGTTATAAATTCTCGAAACAATCTTTGAATGGTCTATATATTGTAAATATATCTACAACTGGAATCTGAAACTACTCCAATAGTCAATTGATAAAGACTATACTGGGTACTCCATTGAATTATAACAGTAGTTCAATTTTAGAAAATTTAACATCCCTTACTGTCTTTCTTTTCTCCAGAAAACTTGCCGTTTTCAACAGGGATATTTTGAAATTGCAGAGGCTTAGCTCGCATTTGGCAGACTTTTTTTAGGGCAGTTTTTTGGTGAAATTTTTTCTTCCACTTACAAAACTTTAACTTCTCTTTTTCAAATGTCGAAACACAATTTCAACTTCTAAAAATTATTTTTTAACACAATTTCAAAAACTTTTTTTTTTTCAAGTTTCAATTAAATTTATGTCCAAACGCTAGCATAATTTTCGATGGGCGATGAAGGGCCTGTCTGGCCATAAATTTTGGCGGCTTGTTTTGAATTTTTTTTTTTAAAACAATGTTTCTTCATGGAATATGATCAATTTTTGAAAAAAAAAATTGAAAAACCATCCAAGTTCACAAAACTTTAAAAAAAAAAATTATAAATAAAATGCACATACAAATATAACTTTAACTTCCAAATATTATTTTTCAATATAACTTTAAAAACTCATTTTTAAAGTTTCAACTAAATCTATATCCAAACGCAAAATCAACGCATTATTGATGCGAGAGAAAACCTCATTGAATTTAACTATGAATCTTTAAGTACTACTACTACTTTTTATGAGATTTATAGACACTGTAAGAGAAGTCTTAAAAAGTTACTATATACGTACAAGCCGAGGGGCAATATTTAGACTAAGCTTTTGTGACTTATAATTATCAGAACAATCCTTTTTTTTATCATTTCTCTACACTTGAAATTCAAAAATAGCCAAATTTATAAGTGGTTATTCAAAAATAGCCACAATTTTAAAAGTCATCGAAATTTAGCTACTTTTCATGTAAAGATAAATTTGAACGAAAACACTGTTCAAAATCCAAAAAATACTCCATAGTTCCAGTATATTATATTGGAGCCAGCAAAGTATATCAGTCCAGCATAATGTGCTGGAAGTTCATATACAGGTGCACCAAACTCCAGTATATTATGCTGGACGGTCTCTGTTGCAGCAAATTTGTGGCTATTTTTCAATGACTTAGCAAACGCTGGCTATTTTTGAATGACCAGTCCGAAAACTAGCTAGCCGGTGCTATTTTAACCATCCTTTTTCATCATTGAAAAGTGTTAATGCCAGATGAAATTCTCACCAAACAGTAGAATAACAAAAAAGAACAAAACATACGTGCTAAGGTATTAACTAGTCCCGGACTTGCTAGTATTACATTAATAATAAGCAGTCTGCTAATCTTCATATCTAACAAAAACTTGATTTAGATTAATATATTCTATCACAAAACTTAAACTAAAATTACTTGAGGACACTTTAGTAGTATTTATTTTATAGCACCATAGTCCTTAAAAAGATTTCTTTTTTAATCAGTGAACAAATTGAGCAGCAGCTTTATTATTTGGTGGTCCATCAATCAAATATGGGGCAACATACTGTTGCATTTCTTGAATATCCATTCCAAGGTGATATCCTGGTAATTTTATGAACTTCACTTTTCCAGCTTTATCCAATGTTTGTAATCCAAACGTGTCCTCTAGATAAAGGTTAGTCTGCCAAAAAATATATATTATTACTCCTAAAATGTAACATAGTTATTGATTTTAAAATGTAGAAATAGGATAATAATATTACCTGTTGCGGTGGCAAAATTTGAGAGTAGGTTCCATCTTGATAAAAGCCAAACCAAGAACTTTCTTTTGGATTTATCACATTATCATTTTCAAACTATAAAGATATTCAAAATAAAATGAGGATTATTTAGTTAGTACATTATTGAATAAAATAAATGTATGTGGAGATTAAAAAAGATTACTAAAAAAAAAAAAAGGAGTAAAATGTACCATGATAAGGACAAGGTTCTGCAAACTGGTGAAACGTTGCTTATAAATGGGATTAGTTGCATTAGGAATTTCATTATTAAGCTTTGGCAGATACCTACAACCTCTCAAGTATCCAGAAATATCCTGAGAAAAAGAAAAAAGAGAACCAATTTAAAGAAAATGTTAAATTATAATCTGTACTTTCCAATTTAAATAAGAGTATTTACGAATATAACCAAAGAAATAATTAGCAAGAATTACTCACATTTGGAAGCTTGGTATAGCCACTAGGAGCATAATGAGCCTAAGATTTGCAGATTAAAAACTCGTTTACTAAATAATCATCGCTTGAAAAAAATTGAAAGGAAAGAAATATCAAAAGAGATGAGTATACTTGAACATAATCAGAGTATATTCCAATTCCAGAGGCACCACCAGCTCCAGCACACCAAGGGCCACCCTATTAATTAAAGAACATAAGTTATTTTACACTTCGTAAATATTGTTATTGTTATGGATAGTTACATACACCAACAATGTAAATAATTTTTATACTATTGACGTAATTTAACTTGTGATAGAACGTTAATTATATACTCGATTGCATTGCTAAGGTGGACCTTTTCCTTTCGGTTGTTCTTCGTTTATTTTGTCGCGCTGTTATTCTTTACTATTTGGTCTTCTATGTTCTTTGTTGTTGGTCCATTGCAGTCAAATTTTCGCATTACTCGGTTTATTTTATGTTATAAATGCATAGAAATAAACTCTATTGTTATTGTTATTATCGTTATTATTGTTATTATATTACTACGATTTGGATGGATATAGAATTACATACAGCGCAAGCAGGAGCATCAGCAACACCAGCATTAGGTCCACCTATTGAGATAAAATTCTTGACCTGTGGCACAATTAAGTTCCAAAAAAAAAAAAAGGAAGACCACAAAATGCAAAAAACGATGAAACGTAAATAATGAACATAAAAAGAAAAAAAGTATTAGTAAAATATAATTGTGATAAAACTCTCACTGGAGGTGCTCCATCACAGAACTCTATAAGCCCTCTTGCTACCATATTTCCCTGAAAAACACAATTTCCATACATAAAATATCGATCACCGCACAGTTACTCTTTCAGTCTCAAATTATCTCTTGTGATAAAAAATAGTTATCTCAAATTATTTGTTATTTTAGAAGTTCAAGACTAAATTAATTTTTTTTATAATTTTTTATTTTATTCTTAATAGTAATTGTTCTAAAAGATGGAGATAGCATATAAATAGAGTAAATTTTAATGAAGAGAGATTATATCTTACGACAAAAATAAGGGTAAAATAGTCCAATATCCGTCCTGATTAATATTTTTTTAAAGGGCGTGTAAAAGAAAAATATGAGGGAATAATAAGAAGATAAAAAGGAAAAAGTAAGGGAGACACATTTATGAATAAAGGACAGCCCGTTGTACTAAGCTCCCGCTATACGCGGGGTCCGGGGAAGTGCCAGACTACAAGGGTCTATCGTACGCAGTCTTACCCTGCATTTTTGCAAGAGGCTATTTCCACGGCTCGAACCCGTGACCTCTTAATCACATTGCAACAACTTTACCAGTTACGCCAAGGCTTCCCTTCACATTTATGATTAAAAATGAATGTATTTACCTGTGAGAGACCAACTAAGTTGTAACCTTGTTGGAGTTCATTCATTCCCTTCACCTAAAATTTAATTTCAGACATTGTCAATAGTTTTTCATTTTTTTATTTTATTCTAAAAAGGAAAGTTGAAAAGAGAAACAAAAAGAATAATCTAGTGATGTCTCATTACCTTTTCACAAGCAATTTGAACCTACAAAAGTACAGCATGGGCAAAAAGAAAAGGCACGGATTACAATTCATGAAAAGCACAAGAATTTTATGCAATTAATTCTATCGAAATAATGAGAAACAATAAGAATTACTACTACTTTATTTCAACTGTTACCTGATTGTCTAGAGGCATGCTGTAGGAATCATACGCTCCATTTCCAATTTCTCTACCCAAAAAAAAATCCAGACATTAATAAACAATAATAATAATAAACTTTAACTTTAGTACACGGGTGTAAAATTGTTTTACACAATCTGATTAAAATTACCTATAACATTATATAATTTCTGTAATTAGTATACTGTCAAAATAAGCCTTAACACTTAACTCACCCCCAAAAGCTAGCTCGAAGAGAGGAGAATTGCTCAAGCCTTATAAAGCTTGGGCATTAATCCTCCTCCCTTCGAGTTAATTTTGGGACGGGAGTTAGGTCCAAGACTTATTTTGACATATACCTAATTTGGTAACTTAAAAGATAAGGTAAATAACATGATGTAATAGGTAAAAGTTACACTTATGGTGTAAAAATTCAACTCTGACTTGTATTTCTCACCTTCACCCCTAGTCGAAATTGTCAGTAATAATCATAATACAATAACAACAACAATATAGTCAGAAAATTCATACAAGTAGAGTCTGGGGAGGGTAGTCAGCAGTGTATAGGCAAACCTTAATTCTACCTTGTGAAAATAGAGAGATTGTTTCTGATAGACCCCGACTCAAAAAAAACAATAGCGATAATGAAGGCACAACAAAATAACAAAGCATTAAGATAACCGAAGCAAAGGAGACAAGAAGTAGTAATAGAAATCAAAAAAATAAGATAATACGAGAATGATAATAATAATATTGATATACATGGAAAATAAGGAACAGATTTAGTGTCCCAAACTCGACTACGTACTAATCTTCTACCCTAATACTCGATCTCCATATCCCTCCGTCTAAAGTCTGTGATAACAATAATGACAATGATATAAGTATAGCAAATTTATGGTTTAGATGATTGATTCATGCATGAGAAGAAGACAAATATGTAGTTATTAAAGTAATAACAAGGAAAACAAATAAATAACGTACAAGCAGTATCCATTAGATCTCGACAAGAGGCTGAGTTGTGACGTATAAAATGTACTTCCTGCATCATTACACGACTGTCCAAGCCCTGCCATGGCCCCCAAAAAAAAACTCATAATTCTCCATTTCAAAAAAAGGAAAAAGGAAATATTAAAATGCTATTACACAATATATATAAATAAAAATATTACCATGCAAAACTATGAAAGGAGTAGAAAACGAAAGACATATGGAACAAAAGATTGAAATGATAAAGAGAATGAAAGTTTCTGAACATAAATAAGCCATCGATTGAACTTCTTCTTTTTCTTTTTCTTTTTTTCTCTAAATATAAATATAAATCGCCTTCTTCTTTGTTTACAGGTTTTGCAAAGAAGAAATGGAGGGATGTGCAGAAGTTTCAGCTTTAGTAAGCTATGGATATATACTACCATTTCTGGAGCAATCAGTGTGGGGACAAATTTTGAATTATTTCCTTTTTTCCTTCTCTTTCTAAATATTTTTCCACTTTTTTTGTATGAGTTTCATTTGGCAATTCTGGATATCCAATTAGTGCTTTGATTTGTTTGCCTTATAATATCTTATTAAGGGTATCCTTTGTCATAACGTCTATTTTTTGCCCAAAAAAAGAAAAGGAAATGAGTACCAATTAAAAAGCCATAGATTGGTTATTTCTCATCTTTATGTCATTTAATAGGAAAGGTTTGGTCCATTTTCATACTTCTTTAATTAACAAATTTTAACTTAAAACGGATGATTAGAACTAGTATTTCATTTCTAGCTAAATAAATACATCACTTTTTTATCATCTTAATTAGCAAATGGAAAGCAACATTTCATTACACAATTGCGAGTGTAACTGAGAGTCCTATTACATCTAACTAGGCCACTTTAATTCCATCTTTTTCACTATATAATATATATAAAAGGACTAACAATTTTTTTTCCTGCTGATGCATGTCAATATATCATGAACATATTACAGTTCTCCTCTCAAGTTGCAAAACATTTCGGGTGGTAAAATTAATCTTTTTATTTTCTTCGAACACAATCTTGTTCAAACCCGTGTAGAATTGTTTTTCTTGACCCGGGGATCTTTCAGAAACAGTCTCACTAACTCCAGAGGCGAAACCAGAATTTAAAGCTAATGGGTTCGGGATTCTATTCCTTCTAAGTTACTGGGTTCTAAATTAATAATTTTTATATATTTAATAAATTTTTAAAGACAAATATAAAGTTTGGACCAAACCTACTGGATTCACCGAACCCGCATTCGAAGCTCTAGTTCCGCCCCTGACTAACTTCGTAAAGTAGGCGTAAGATTTGCATATATACTAGATATGTTGTTGTTTTTCAAACCCAAATTTTTGTTTGTTTTGAAAATGGCTACTTTATTTATGTGCAAGATTCTAATTCTAGCAAAGAACTTTTGCTCCTCCATTATTCACGTGCCCACTTCCACCAAAAAAGAAATTAATTAAAAAATTAGTCAGAGTGAACTGATACACAATATTTCAACGGCTATCAGTAGTCGATTCCTCATAACTAATTAAGATTTTGTAGCTCAATATATGATGTATGATTTTCTAAAGAAGTTCACGTTTATAATGAATTTAATATATATTTTCCTGAATTATGAGCTTGATCCCTGCATAAAAGTAATCATCTTAATTCCTAATACCGATGCATCAAAGATATAAGAGATTTGCCAGATTGAGTTGTAATAGTTATTGATATTGGAATCTTTTATCGGACATAGAAAGATTTTCAAAATTGTTACAATTATAAAATTGTCAATGAGCAAACAAGACTTCTTTGAATAAATGTGACATGGTGAACTGATTTTTAAAGAAGAAAATGACACTTTATAACCGCTCTCAAAATAATAGCCGAAAAATATTTTTTTTATATATATATACACACACATACTTTGCGGTTGCCGGATATAAATAATTTTGGCCGCGGGCTAAATGCGATATTTGCCCTAATTTAAAATGGTTATGCTAAACTGTTTATCAGTTGTATACCAAATTTCATTATAGATCTCCTTGATATGTTCACGCTGCCAATTGACTCTGCTTAAGCAAATCTTACCATCTTATGCTACATTTTTGGAGCTCTAGTTGGGGCACTATATTAACAAAAACTCACACAGAACAAAGGTAACAAAGGCAAAACAGTTGCTAGTAATGCTATCTGATATTAGTAGTATATCACATACATGTACATACAAGATAACATAAAGCTTACAATCAAAGCCATGTTATATTTCAATGAAGTTGTATATCGTGTAATCATCCAACAATCAAACAACCAAATCAAGAGTCAAGAGACTGATTCATCTATGGTCAAACCAAGTAGATCGGCGAAGAAGCTCTTGACAGGTGCAGGCCAATTATAAGATGAGGAACCTTCAAACGTAAAAATGGTTGATGACTCGTCTTGCAAATCATGCATTGCCACGCTCTCCACATTTACAGAGCTCCCGTCTGATGATGCATTCTCTGCTAGGTATGGAACAACATGCTTTCTCATATCATTTGAAGAAATTTGAAGGTGATTCCCAGCTACTTTGACATATTGCACCTTCCCAGAATCGTCCAAGGTTTTCAAACCAATCCAATCCTCGATGTAGAGCTCAGTCTGCCAAAAAATTAAAGGCAATAATCTCAATAGGGTAAACTTGAAGCACATGTAGGGAAAAGCAAAATTTCTTTTCAAGATTGTTGAGCTTGCCTTTTGTGGACTTGCAAGGCCAAAAAAAAAATACTAGGATTATGAGGTAAGGTTAAGACAAGACGTTATGATGGAATAAGGAAGATATAGATGGGTGTGCAACGGCAGATATAACACTTAGTTGCTGTTAATTAGCAAGGAAACCATCGACATTAGTCATCAAATTTAAAGAAATCGATCATATTACAGAATTGGAAATTCTACAGGTAAGTCCTTGAATTACAGTTATCCCGGGGAACATGACAGAAGTTCAAAGGGCCTAGTTAGAGATATAATTCAGTTGAGCTTGTTTCTAGTTTGACAAATGTCGAGCTCAAGCCTTAAGAACTCGGTCACAGTTAATTAGAAAGAAAGACGAGCACACTACATTGGGAAATTGACCAATCATTGCAATTAATCGTTGAATGTCAAATAGTACTAAAGAATGGAGCTTCTACCGATAACTCCTTGGAGTTCAGTTAGTCTGCCAACAGGATTGAAGCATAAAGGCCTAGTTCGAGATCACATTCAGTTGAAGTTATTATAGTTTGATACATGTTGAATTAGAACAGTGACATTTTTGCACGTCTAATCGAGTCCACTTGACCCACTTTGTGGGATTTTACTGGGTAGTTGTTGTTGTTGTAATCGAGTCCACTTGAATATAAAAAATCTTATCTCCGTAGCTTCTCATTTATGTGAAGGGGTTTACTTGTGTTTTTTTTAAAAAGAGATAAATGCATGACATAAATGGCAAAAGAGGCCTGATTAAACAATATGGAGGACCAGAAAAGTCTTGGAAAATTTATCCTTAAATTGTCAATATCCTGATCTCGAGCTTGCATTTTGTTCTGCAAGCACAATTGATTTTTAGCTTCAAATGAAGCTGAAGCTCAAAATCAAAGCCGTGCATAATACATTCAGGTTGAGTCAAGATTAACTAGATCTTAAACTTGGCTTGATTCAAGTCCCACCTAATTGAACTGAACCCAACCCTATGAAACTTTTTGTGGCTTTTACTTAGCCACTGCATAACATCTTGGTGGCAATTGTAGAGGACACTTTATTGCCCTATTGTTTTGGAATTAACGGTAAGTAGAAAAGAAAAGATAGCAAATATGACCTCTACATAGTAAGTTTCTTTCTACCTATTTAGTCCATTCAGAAACACCACAACACACCCCTATCTTATTTTCAATGGTTACAGATGCAATCCAACAAATTAGAACATGTAAGCAAAGGTAAACTACGGTATATGCAGTATTCTGGGTACTTTGAGGGAAAACAGAGGAAAAGAAAAAGATGAGAAAAACAAACTGCATGAAGAAATTGATCACGGGCGAAAAAGATAAGGGTATGTCTTGTTTACTGTAACAGCAGCAAATAGTAATATAAACCGAACAATACTCTTAACCAGATTTAACAGCATACCTTATTTGGTGGCAAAATGGGGTCAAACGCCCCATCTGGATAATATCCAAACCAAGAAGTCTCCCTTGGTATCAAAACAGTGTCATGTTCAAACTGTGAATAAGAAAGAAAAAGAACACAGGAAAGAAGAGTGTGCTGTTACTGTAACTGCTGCAAATTGCGGTCATCTGACACAAACTGAAACAAAGAAACAAAAAGAGAATGCAATGGCAGGACTGCAGTACAAACCATGATAAGGACAAGATTCTCCAAGCTGGTGAACCGTTTCTTATAGGTGGAATTTCTGTGACTAGGGATTTCATTGTTAAGCTTTGGGAGAAAATGACAGGCTTTCATGTACCCAGCAATATTCTGTGAAGAGAGAGATACAAGTTAAGATTCCAAACGCAAAAGATTGGTAAATAAATTTTGCCTCGCCACCCCACTCTAGAAGAAAACAACTCATCCTGGAGAAAACAATCATTGGAAGTTTCAAACTTCCAAAAGAAGGAAAAGGAGATTAATTTACTTTTGAGACACCATATTTTTAACACGTGGAACTTTACATTTTCATGGCATTCACAACCATCACCTTCTTTTAGCATTTTTTTCAACATCCAGCTGCGGTATTCTTTGATTTCAAATTCAGAAGAAAAATCACATTATAAAATGGTAACTACAAAATAAAGCAAGTAAGAATTAGTTAACAAATGGATCTAAAATTCCTCCCCTTGATTTTGCATCATCAACAACCAACCTAAAATCCCAAAATGCAGCAGCCACCAGATGCAGTCAACTCCTCTCTATCCTTCAAAGAACTTACATGCAACCACTTTTTTCTCTTCAAACAATAACTCGTATAAAATAGAGAAACAGAGACAAGACATCTAGAACAGATAGGATAAGCATTATGAATTTTGGAGTGTGCGCATTGTGGCTTATCAAATTGTTCTCTTTTTAGTTCAACCAGGCTTTTTGCAAATTTGAAATTTGATTTTAGATATTCCATTCCCACCAATATACAGAGAAGAAGCAAAGTTGTGAAGCAACTAAAAATTGTCATAGGATTGTTTGCAGATCACATTATGACATTACGTAATGTGAAATGCAATAATATGCCACTTACATTTGGAAGCTTGAGATACCCACTAGGAGCCAAGTGAGCCTGCAAATTAAATATTATCATTCCAAGGAAGCATGCCAAACTTCCCTTGGTAAAGAAAACAGAATCAGAACTTCGTAATACCTGGACAAATGCAGAGTATATCTCCGACTTGATTAGACTATCAGCAATAATGCAAAAAATGCCAGACTGCAAAATGAATATGAGATCAAGAACAATGTGAAAACATGCCAAGGAGGATGATTCAGTGATAAAAAATCTATAAATCAGCCTCGTCACCCCTGCTGCGGCGAAACCACTACTGTGGTCGTATTTCACCTCAATAATTATCATCAAGAAGCTATAACAGTGGCTAAGAGGCTTCTGTTAAATTTTCCCAAAGGAAGAAGGCAGATGACCAAAAAAAAAATCCTTACATAAACCAGCTACCAGAAACTACCAAGTAAACTTGTCTTTTTGAAGGATAGATAGCAAATGATGGTATAAAACTGTACAAACACTTACACCACAGAGAGGAACTGAAGCAGTGCCAGCATGAGGTCCTCCTAAGGAAATAAAATTCTTAACCTGTCACGGGAACAAGCACAAATGCTTATTATTGAAATTTCTCAAGTACAGCAAACATAAGGCCGAGACAGATGACAACAGTAACATGTGGAATTAATAATGTAAAGAAAAGCCACATGAAAGCTAAGAAGTTCAATGATTTCTCTCTTGGAATTCTCCTTTTTCTTTCTTTGGAGAACTGAAAAATTAAATATTTCTCCATTCACTATAAATAATGCAGATTACAAGGTTGGGAAGCAGCACGTTTTAACTCGTCATCCCTTTATGTAGTCAATACAATATATCACTTCATTCCTCCAATTACTGTAAAGAGGGAGATAAAGTACTTCTTTTCCTCGTTGTATTTTTTGTTTTTCTTCATTTTTCATTCGCATTCCCATCACACAAATTAGGGAATCTCGTTTTTTCTTCAAAAATTACAGATTGATGAGTATTGCAGGAAAGACTGGATGTATTTTTCGATTCCGAGCAATATATGTGATGGACTATTCTCCAGAAGCACAAATACAAATGAAGTTCGTCAGGTAAAGACCTGAAAATTGTTTCCACAGCTGATGGTAGGCCCTCAAATTTGGAAGAATGACTTCTACTGATGGTTTCCCCACTCTGTGAGATTACACTGGTTTGTTGTTGTTGACTTATACTGATGGTGAAGAGTATTGCATTAATACTAAGGCTGTCATTTTAAGGGAATGAGGACAAGGTGAAGAGTTATAATTCTGACAATCTACCAACAACTTTGCTATGAGTGGAAATTAGAAACTGGAACTGGAGAACTGACATTCTGTAGGAGATAAAGAAAAAGAACATGGAGCCTAAGATTTTTTATTTTAAAGGAAAATTATTATATTTGACAAGTGAGCCCAAGGAGTCTTCATTCCCACAGTAATTTTCTAGTTTCAAGGTTCCATTGTCCTAGTGAATAATGGGAGAGCTCACTGCAAATAAGATAATTGTAACCAGTCACAGACTGATCTATAGAGCGGCTAATCATATTTTACACGGAGGTACACATCCACAAATGTCGCAAGAGCTGGATTGAAATGGCTAGAATAAGAAAGATCTGATTTGACTTAAGCAAATAAAATCAGAAGTCAATCGGAATTACATGCAGAAAGCCAAAAGCCTGCTTTAAGCTTTTTCTGTACCTGTGGTCCTCCCTCACAAAATTCAACAACAGCTCGGCCTATTAGATTACCCTGCATCATAAGCAGATGAGCAGTAAATATGCAGTCCATGCAGCCTCAAACCAATTGAATCCAAAATATTACATCACAAAATAAGCATATACTTTCCAAGCGAATAATAATGTTATGATATCATGTGTCTTGCATGACCCAGACGCTATTAGTTTTGGATGTTTGGTACGAGTTAAGCTAGTTCAGTGATTGCAGACTTAGTTCAAGGATCATACTGGTCACCAACAGATTATATGGATTAAATAAATCCAAGTGGAATTAGTTAAGGATCATATTGACACACAAATATGATACTAAGTGATGGAAAGTACACTCATAAAAGTAGTATGCAAATTTAGAAGATCTAGTTTCTTGAAATAACCTGGGAGAGACCAACTATGTTGTAACCATCTTGGAGTTCTTTCATTTCCTTCACCTGTACTCAAAAATTTGTTTCGCCAGTGAGTAAAACAAACATGGGAGATTATCCACAATAAAATTCACTAAGTGACATAGCTCCATCACCTTGCTACACACTGCATCAGCCTGCACACGAAAAAGAACAGATCAGAACTAGGTTCTCAAGATTTCATTGCCCAAGACGTCTAGCATTTAAATTATAATGCAATGTCATTACCTGATCCTCTAAAGTCATAAACCAAGAGTCCCATGATCCATTTCCGATTTCCCTACGAGGGGAAAGTTGAGAGTGCAATTACTAAACAATATAAGTTACATAACCACATGTGGAGAACAAAACGCTGATGATTTTGTAGGACTTGGACCATAGAACAGAATCATATAAGCTAAGACTGTGTTGGAAATAGATTAGATTCAGCAAGTACAATTCAAAATGTAAAATCCTGAACCCCAGCCATACTAATTGGTAAACTCTCTATTGACAGATAACAAGACATGGTGACATAATACCTTTTCTTCAGACCTATTTCAACTATGGCTTCAAAGGCAAACAAAACAATTCCTACTAATGATCTTGAAAAAAACTACATAACTAGGAGACATTAGAAATCTTTTCTTTTTTTTTCATTTTCTTCTGGTGTGCGGAGGGGGGTGGGTGGAGCGCTTGATGTCTTTGAGGAAACTTTCTAATCCACTTTGCTGATTATCATGCAGCTTTATTCATGCATCAGTTTTTTTCGATAAGTGAAGATTAAGTAATCAATTGAGCATGATTTCAAAGAACAACCATTCTCCACAATTGACTCCAACTCTGATATTGACGCATAAACTCTTCTGCTTCAGAATAATAACGGCTAGCTAAAAGTGATGAATGTCAGTCTATTAAAAGCTAGCCCATGACACAACTTGTGATAAATAGAGTGCATATTCACCAGACTTCATTGTATAAGTTGCTTCTCTAAGCTAATAGCTTATCAAAAGGCTTTTTTAAATAATCAGAGGAATATAGTAGTAACCATTATCAAAATGCTTAAGCTGTATCAACCAAACACTAAAACAACTAACTAAAGCCTAATCAGCAATAACATTACTTCAAGAAAAGGAAAAGGAACTACAACTTTTTTTATCAAGGAAAAAGGAACTACAACATATATGAAACTCTTCCCATGTGGTATGTTGAAAAATGTTTGACACCATTTTAAACATGCTTCACAATTTCCAAGAGTTCAAATTCATTTAACTATTCAAAATACAATTTGATGTGATAAATTCTCTATGAAACTTGCAATCATCATTTTGTTCCACTACGACTAACATACTACATATGTCGAATTAACTTTTCAAACTTCGTTGTCAATCAAACAAAATACCTTTTATTTCAGAAGAAGCAGTTCTACATACAGATACACCGTTAGCAGAAATGTGCCACACACCAAATAAGATTATCCTCAGACCCAATTTGTAAGACCCTCTTTCCATTTTGGAATGTCCCAAAATATGTGACACCATTTGATTAATTCTATACTAACTCCACCACTTTCAAGAATTCAAAATTCATTTAACTATTCAAATTTTATAGTTTGATAATAAATTTTCTTTAACAAACTAACTTCAACCATTGTCCTAGTATTGTTTTTCCACTAAGATTAGTATAATACAAAAGTCAAATAAACATCTTTTACAAAGAGATATTACCTTTTTTTTATGAAGTCAAATTAACATATTAAGCTTCATGACACTTTAATATAAAAGAGACAACTTTTATACGGACGAATAGTATTTTAATTAGAACAGATAAAGATTAATAAGCAGTTTTGCAATCATATACAAAGTAATTTGCTAAACACCAAATAAGATTAGTATATATCATATGGTCATACTAAGTACAGCTCCTAAAAACTATTTCAAATAAATACAAAAAGAGAGAAGAAATATTACAAGCAATATCCTTCAGATTTGGACCATTCACTTAGTTCCTCAGTGAAACGTTTGACTCCATTGTGTGAACACTGATCTCCAATTCCTACAACCACCAACTCTTATGATTAGTTACTAATCCACACAAAACCAACAAATAAACAAATATTTATATGAAAATAGTAATATTAACAGTAAAAAAGTTGAGAAACAAGAATAATTAATACCATGGAGTACAATAAAGGGGATAGAGGATGATATTGGAGCCCCAACAACAAGAATCAAGATAAGGAAGAACCAAGAATTAAACCCCATCAAAATATTTTCTCTCAAGAAAAAAAATTGGGTCAATATTTTTTTCTTTTTGAAATTATTTTTCCACAGTGTCGTCCTCTCCAGGAACTTTTGAAGGAGAGTGAAGGTTGTGTAGGTGGAGTCTGTAGTATGAACTGAACTGAAGAAACAAAACAATAATTGAGAAACGGTGGTTAAATTTTAGAGCCACCAATCACAATCCAATACAAGAATCAGTCATCAGGGCATGTGGCTCATTTGTCGTTTTCAATATTATTTCTTCAATAATAACTGCAGAGTGGACTATAAATATTTTTTCTTGTATTTTTATTAAATAGGGGTTTTTCTTTTATTTTGTCTCTCGGAATTAAGATATACTACGAGACGAGTATTCTCCTTAACTACCTCCTGTGGCTGAAAATTGCAATCTTGGTGCTTAAGTTATGTTATTTCATTTTGGCACGTTACTATTCAACTCTCAACTTTTTAAAATTAAAAAAACTTTAGTTATTCTTTCAAACCCTGCACAAGTTATCACAAACTCGATATTTGGGTTACAACGAATAGCAAAATGAAGAATTTCATTATAGTCTATAGACGTTCAAAATTTTTTTGGCTCGCAACGAGCTTTAACCAAGAAGGCTGCTGATGAGGGGTACATTAACCTATATATACAGTCATATCACTTTTTATCTACTAGTTACGTCTGATACATATAATCTATGAATTAGAAGTCTAACAAATAACAATAACAATTGAAAAATGATGGGTAAACAACCAGGGGCGAATGTAGTGTATTATCGACCCATAACTTTTAGCGCGGAGTATAAATTTAATTGTTATTACTTATTAAAATTACAAAAATAGAAGATATGAATTCATGACTTTAAAAATATAATGGGTTCAATACTAAAACTTTAAAAGTTGAACTCATAAGATTTAAATTTTGGATCCGTCTTTGGTTACAACTCTAAATTATACTACTATATATATTATTTAGACGTGGATTCAAATTTCACTATGGATTTTCGTCTCTTAATCTGTCTCAAATGAACAAATTAAAAACCAGAGCTAGTGTTAGAAAAAGGGGAAAGTTTAACACAAAACTCATGAAGAATATTTTTTGAGAGAGTATGGGGCAAGATTGGTAGGTATATATGGCTGACAACTTGATTGTAGTTCAAGAATGGTAGTATGGGAAAGTTGTTGAGATCAAAAGAAGTTAAATTCTGATGTGTATGAGTATGACCATATTTGATAGATATATTAACTCTTTTAAATTAAAAATACACTTAGCAAATGGTTGTATTGTATGGAACACTTACGTATCAATACGTACTGATAGTTGAGTTCTATAGCATACTCTATGCCAAACAAGCTAGTTTATGGGCTAATATTGTAATTAACGGAAGTGCAAATTAAACAGTGTCGTGTACAAATTTCAAGTCATGCAGATCAGACAAGACTTCCCTGATGAAAATAGAAACAAATATAGGTAAACATATTATATATCTCTCTATCTTCTTCCACGTTCAAATTTGGCTTTCTAAATAATTATATACATTGGTGATCGTTTTCTGTATTCTTTTTCTCTTTTGAGTTTTGTTTTTTTGGAACCTTTTTCTTGAAGATAATCCACTTCTCTCAAGTTTCCTTTTTTTGTACAAAAATTATTATTTTTCTCGAATTTCAAATACTCTTTTCACTATCAATGTGATTTTAACCTTTCTCAAACTCGTACTTAATGAGAACTAAGTGCATCAAATTGCCCCAAAAGATGAATGACTATTTCACGCAGAGACAAACAAATACATTAAAATTATTTTAAAATTTCTTTTTTGTTAAGAAAGATGGAGTAGTAGATGCAATGAAGACGATAACAAGAAGTGCAAGGAGTTCTCTGTTTGTGACGGAGTCATAATTTCACAAAATATAGAAATATCGTTTATCTTCCATTTGTAACCAAACTACTGTGGCAATATTTTAAAGACTTTATCGACAATTGTCATAATCAAAGTCAAATGGCATATCTTCTAAAAGACATTAGAAAATTGGCAAATGCCTTGGCAAAGTGGTAAATTCCATCAGCCACTTTCTTACCATGCACAACAAGTCTCCATGCAAATGAGACTATAAATAGCCATTACCAATCACTCCTTTTTCATCAATAATCATTAGCAAGACAAAGAAATCATTCTTCTTCTTTCCTTCTAAATTTCTTTATTCTCCACCTTCCCTTTTTTATCTTTCTTTTTGGTAGTTTAATTTCTCTTGTTTCCCTCTTTTGAATAGCTGTGTTTGTAATTTAATATTTTGTTATTTCCTATATCCTCTAAATAAATTAGATATGGACTTGTTTAATCCTGGGGAAACATTTCACAATAGTTTCTTAGGACAGTGTCCAGCATGACTCAAGTCAATCCGTGTATCCTCTTACAAATAATATTGAAGTAGTATTATTATTGTTATTTTTTGGTGTCACTTCCCTACAATCTAAGAAACTATGGCAAGTAATACTACTGCCAAAATTTTTGATGGTGCTACCAATTTTGGTATTGTCTCTGCTGCTACTGTTCCAGTTGTCCTGCCAGATATCCATGGTGTTGCAAATACGTTATTGCATCCACAACCTTGGCAGACACTAATATCAAAACACAGGTATGTGAATAGATATGGTTACATATCCAATGATAATATTGAAACCTTCAAGAAAAATGCACCTCATGCAAGAGAAGAGTTGGGATAAATGATAATCTCACTAAGTCAAAATTAAATTTGACTAAAGCGGATAATATAATTGTTGTGGTCATTTTCCAAATAAATAATGTGGCTAATGTGAGAAATTGGGTGATAGACTCTGGTGCTACTAGGCACATTTGTGCAGACAAAAATAATTTTTTGTCTTACACCCAAATTGAAGAAGGAAAAGAAACTATTTATCTTGATGACTCAAGAATAACTCGCGTTCTTGGGAAAGGAAAAATTCTTCTCAAACTCACATCTGGTAAAACTCTAGCATTGAGTGATGTATTACACGTTCCTAATATCCAAACCAATTTGGTTTCTGTGGGATTATTAGAAAAAATTGGAGTGAAGGTTTCTTTCAAGAATGATGAGGTCGTATTGACCAAAAATGATATTTGTGGGCAATGGATATTGTAACCATGGTTTATTTGTACTTAATACTTTCGATACTAGCAATAAAAATGCATCTTCTTCTGCTTATATGGTTGAGTCAATTTCTTTATGGCATGCTAGACTAGGACATGTTAATGTCGTGTATATAAAGAAAATGCAGTCGCTAGGATTAATATCTAGTTTAAATTCAAGCAATATTAACGAGTGCGAAATATGTGCTGAAGCTAAAAGTACTAGAAAGACTTGTTTTTCCGTAAATAGAGAAACTGAATTGTAATTTTTAATTCACACTTATTTAGGCGATTTAAAGCAGACTATGACTAGAAGTGGTAAAAGATATTATGTGGCTTTAATTGATGATTTTTCTAGATATACTAAGTTGTATTTGCTTAGAAATAAAGATGGTGCATTTAATACTTTTATTTCTTATAAAACTGAGGTTGAAAATCAACTTAGTAAAAAAATCAAGAGAATTAGATCTGATAGAGTTGGAGAATATTTATCTTTAAATGATTTTTGTGAAAAAAATAAAATTATTCATGAAGTAACTCCGCCTTATTCACCCGAGTCAAATGGAGTAGCTGAAAGAATAAATAGAACATTAAAAGAGATGATGAGCTCTATGTTAGTTATTTCTAATGCTCCTGATAATTTATGGGGTGAAGCTATTTTATCTGCATGTCACTTACAAAATAGAATACCGCATAGAAGAACCGATAAAACTCCTTATGAATTATGGAAGGGTTATAAACCTAACTTGAAATATTTAAAAATGTGGGGGTGTCTTGCTAAAGTTCTTTTGCCTGAACCTAAAAAGAGGAAAATAGGTTCTAAAACTGCTGATTGCATGCTTATTGGATATGCTGAACATAGTATAGATTTCTTGTGTTTAAAAAATGATGTGTTTGATTGCAATACTATAATTGAGACAAGGAATGTTGAGTTCTTTGAATATATTTATCTATTGTCTGACAAAATTCATCATGTACCTGTTGAAACAAATAATGAGATTACCTCTAATGAGGAACTGAGAAGGAGCAAAAGACCTAGGAAAGAATATTTTTCTTATGGAAATGATTTTCAAACTTTTCTTGTCGATAATGAACCATCAAATTATTTTGAAGCTATATTTCTTCAGAAGCTAATTATTGGAAAGAGGCAATAAATGTTGAAATTGATTCTATTATGAAAAATAATACATGGATTTTAACTGATTTACCTCCTGGTGCAAAATCTATTGGTTGTAAATGGATTTTCAAAAAGAAATTTAATTATGATGGATCTTTAGATAAATATAAAGCTCGGTTAGTAGCAAAAGGATTTTCTCAAAAACAAAATATAGATTATTTTGATACATTTGCACCAGTGACTAGAATTTCTCCTATTCGAATTTTAATTGTCTTAGTTTCAATCCATAAGCTTTTTATCCACCAAAATGAATGTCAAAACTGCTTTTCTAAATAGTGATTTAGAAGAAGAGATTTATATGGTTCAACCTGAAGGTTGTGTCATTCCTGGACAAGAAAATAAAGATTGTAAATTAATTAAATCTCTTTATGGCCTTAAACAAGCTCCTAAGTAGGGTATGAGAAATTTGAACAAGTCTTACTGAGAGACTATTTTTCTTCAGTTGAGGTGGATAAATGTGTTTATACTAAAGTGGTAGACAATGAATATGTGATAATATGTCTGTATGTTGATGACATGCTTATATTTGGTACAAGTTTAAATATTGTGCAAAGTACTAAATTATTTTTGTCTGCTAATTTGATATGAAAGATCTGGGTGAAGTAAATACAATATTGAGAGTTAAAGTTATAAGGAGTGAAGATGGAATAATGTTGTCACAAGAACATTATGTTGAGAGACTTCTTAAGAAGTTTGAATATTTTAATATCACATCTGTGAGCACTCCTTTTGATGCTAACTCTCAATTGAAAAAGAATAATGGTGACCCAGTTGCTCAGTCTAAATATGCTCAGATTATTGGGAGTCTAATGTATTTAATGAATTTTACAAGGCCTGATATAGCCTATGTTGTGTGTAGACTGGTAGATATACTCATAATCCCAACATCGAGCATTAGTCTGCATTAGGTAGACTAATGAAATATTTGAGAGGAACCATGAATTATGGTATCCTATATAGTGGATTTCCTTATATCTTAGAAGGGTACAGTGATGCAAACTGGATCTCTGATTCAGATGAGACAAATTTTACTAGTGGTTATGTATTCACCCTTGGTGGTGGTGCAATATCGTGGAAATCAGCTAAACAGACGACCATTGCTAGATCGACTATGGAATCAGAGTTTGTAGCTCTGAAGTTAGCTGGTTCTAAGGCTGAGTGGCTAAGAAACTTCTTAGCTAATATCTCTTTAATAAAGGACGCATTGCCTCTTGTGTTTATGCATTGTGATTGTCAAGCGGCAATAGCTATTGCAAAGAATAAATCTTATAATTGTAAAAGTAGACACATGAAATTGAGACATGATGTCATAAAATAGCTGTTGAGAGATGGAATAATTTCCATTGATTATGTGAAGTCAGAGATAAATTTGGTCAATCCTCTGACTAAACCCATGAGAAGAAAATTAATTCTTCAAACCTCAAAAGAGACGGGGTTAAGGCCGATATGTTGTCAATAGAGATGGTAACCCAACATATGTGAGATCCCATGAAGTAGGTTCATATGGGTAATGACAAGTCAATATTGGTATTGATGCACTAAAAGAGAGTGCGTGACTGCTACTAATTGAGAGGCTGAGTTATAACTCTTAATAAAATTCATGGTCCTTATGGATGGTGTATTTAAAAGCAGTATACACTTGATGAATTCACCTATATGAGAGTGGAGTGAGCCGCTCCTATGAGATTTTGGTCTAGTCTCTAGAGCTCTTATGAATAACCAGGCAAACACATGGCCTATTGGGCGCAAAACCGCGTTAAACAACAAAATTATCGGGGGTCAAAATGTAATTGATAAAATCTCTCACTTACAATAAGAGTTATTGGTTCATAGAAATATTATATTTCACTAGTAATTCTGCGAGTTAAATTTTATTGATCTAAATTTTGTTCATAGTCCATAAGACACCAAACTTATTACATTTGAACCATACAAATCCAACAAGTTTATTTTTGAAGATCTTTAAAATAGCGGGGGAATGTGACAATGTTTTAAAGACTTTATTGGCAATTGTCATAATCAAAGCCAAGTGGCATCTCTTTTAGAAGACATTAGAAAAGTGGCAAAATGCCTTGGCAAAGTGGCAAATTCGATCAGCTACTTTCTTGCCATGCACAACAAGTCTTCATGCAAATGAGGCTATAAATAGCCATTATCAATCACTCTTTTTTCATCAATAATCATTCTCCTTCTTTCCTTCTAAATTTCTTTACTCTCCACCTTCCCTTTTTTATCTTTCTTTTTGCTAGTTTAATTTCTCTTGTTTCCCTCTTTTGAATAGTTGGGTTTGTAATTTAATATTTTGCTAATTCATGTATCCTCTAAAGAAATTAGAGATGGACTTGTTTAATCCTGGGGAAACATTTCACATTGCTAAAATAGTTTCTTAGGACAATGCCCGGCACAACTCAAGTCAATCCGTGTATCCTCTTACAAATAATATTGAAGCAGTATTATTATTGTTATTTTTCGGTGTCATTTCCCTACAACTACATTAAAATCCTGCAAAGCAACAAACTTACCTATGGTACATGAATTAATTTCTTTCCTCCTTATCTAGCCTATCTCCCGTCGGGGGCGGAGCTTGAGTGTCTGAAGCATGTTCTGTCGAATTCAATAGCTTTAGTTCAAATCTTGTATTTACCTTTTTAAAAAAATTAAATATTTATAAATTATTAATTTAAAACCCAATAACTTAAATAGAATCCCAAATTCATTAACTTGAAATTCTGATTTCACCTCTGGCTTCGGCTAGTCATTGCCTCTCTTTGTAGTTTTCCTATCAGAGGTGCCAAAGGGACGGGATGATCAAATTTGAAGATATTAAAATAAAATTAAATCAATAAATAAGTAGGGTCCTGATATACGAGTTTATGTCTTTTTCAATATCTTAACCTTTATACCCACTTTTAAACCCGTCACACTTTACTAGAGTAACTGATTTCTTGAAATTAGGTAATAAAATTCTTTAATTACCCAAAAAGAGTATTTGAAACTAAAGGCAGCTTTCTGTTGCAGATGAAAACCTTTGGGGTGCAATACGTAATTATTTCCAATTGGGAAGACTATTATGGAAGAGTGAAATAGACGAAGCAAGAAAAACCGGACAAAGGAAAAAAAGGAGAAACACACAAATAGCGCAACGTACAAGAAGGTTGAAACCCAGCAACGGTAACAGCCCTTTGCTTCTTCTTCAGTCAAGTAAGCTGAAAACCCTTCTCTCTGCTTTCTTCTTTTCATTTTCTTAATGATCCTATGAAGTTTTTTCACTTAGAAAATTTGTCCCCGTTTTATTCAGATATTTTCAACTTTTCAAAGAAATTGTTTATTGCATCAAATTCGTTTCAATTGAATTCTTGAATTTGGGTAAAACCCTTTGAAGCATATATGCTTGTTGTCTCTATTAGTAAAAGGATACTTCCCAAATTTGTCTTATTGAACTGTGTATTGTGCATTAATTGGTATATCAATATTTCACTATTTTGAACACTCATTTTATTTATGTTGTGCAAAATGGTATATTGCAGTTTATTTTGATAGCTTAAGTGTATTACATATGCAGTGTTTTGTATTATTTTTTCATATCTTTTTATGATTCGCTGTATACATGTGCTGAGCTAACAGGCTATGGGTTCAACTTCGCTCAGACTTCAATACATAGCTTAGATAAAGATGTAAAAGATTACCAAAATTTTGAATAAATATGATATTTTGAACCCATAATTTTAAATGCGCAGTAGATTCAGTGGTAAAAACATAAAAATTGAATCCATCAAGTTAAAATCTTGGATCCTCCTTTGTATATGCGATCTCCTTAGCCTATTTTTTTGATGAAGTGATATGTGGTCTGCTTACCCTACCATATCTATTTTTGCGTTAATGCATAAGGGGTTTACAAAGATTCAATTTTTAGTGATGGTTATGCTTATTTTGTCCTTTCCTTTTTTTATTGCAGAACTTTATAGAGTTTTAGTGATCAATTAGCGGTTCTGGGGCTTTTGATGGATAGTATTGTAGATGCACTGAACAATGCATATCAAGATTTTGTTGCAGCAGCTGCAGCTGCACTTGAATCAAAGGAGAGTTCAAATGGTCAGAAAACAGTAGCAACTGACGCTGCATTAGAAAACTTTAAGCAACGATGGGAGTTGTTCAGGGTTGCTTGTGATCAGGCAGAGGAGTTTGTTGAGTCAGTTAAGCAAAGAATAGGTTCAGAATGTCTTGTCGATGAGGCTACGGGATCTGTTTCAGGGAAGCCTGGGCAATCATCAACAACAAGTGGCCTTCAACCCATTAGTGCTGTTAGATTGGAGCAGATGAGTAAAGCTGTCAGATGGCTAGTGATAGAATTGCAACATGGTTCTGGAGCGAGTAGTGCTTCTACACACCCCAACCCTTCTGCTCCTTTTGATGCTAGATTTACTGAAGATGCCGCTCAATAGGTATACTGAAATTTTTCTCATATTTCTTTTCCTCCTTGTTTGCATTGACTATCCTAAATAATATGGGAACAAATTTTGTATTATTTAATGAACTATAAGCAAATAAGCTTTGTTTCCTGGACTCGACGAAGCAAGTATGTTCTAGAATGTTTCCTTGAAACTGAAGCTGGCTCCTATGTAGGAGCTGCTGTCACATTTTACTCATAAGACACTATGGTTCGCTTAATTCATGATTGAGGAGTTCTGTTCTCCTCCCTTTCAATAAGCAAGACAAAAGACCTATCTTACTTTTTAAATGCTTCATATTCTTCATAAAAAGATGCTTCATATTGCATGTTTGTTTCGCAAAAGAACATGGTCGTATTTTACTGTACTTAGAGTAGTGTGTGTTTCCATCTTATGGGGATGTCTGACAAGAAAGAAAATTAGGGGAAGGAAGTTGATCCGTCAAATTATAAAATTGGGGGGGGGGGGGGGGTAGATAGTTGAACTTCTCGTTAATGTCTTGCTCATGATGAAAAGGAACAAAAGTGTAAATATGCATGATCTTCTTTTCCCCTTGCATATGCGTTGACGCGCACACACATGCACACACACACATCATGTAATATGTACAAATCTATTTATGTTAGACTAGTCAATGGTGATGCTAGGAAATTATCTAGACGTAGGTCATGCCGTTCAACCTTTGAAATGCAATAGAGAGATACAAAATCACCTATTTTAATGAACAGACATCAAAACATGTAAAGTTCTTCTCTTTAGAGGACAATTCATGCAAAGTCAAACTTCCTTAAAAGGACACAAATCAAGTTCTTTTCAATACCTATTTTGAGCTTCTCACTCCATTGTGTTAACGATCTTATAGAAAAGAGAGTTGATAGCATAATGTTGAAAGCAAAGAAAATTAAATCTTAGATTATTGAATAATAAGAGCTAGAATTACGTCTTGACATCTTGTTATATTGAAGTTTGGTGTAAAACGAAGATATTTTTTAGTTAGTTGGTGCTGCTTGTTTAAAAGCATGGGGTGTATGCAGACTACATTTTGCTACTTCGTGATTTGCCTCTAAGTTATGGTCCTTGATAAATGCAACACTCATCATTCAATGGGTGCTCCATAGCATGGTGGCAGAGATGACATCTCGTTTGATGTTGTGCAAATTGGAAGCTATTGAAGACTGCTCCTGTTATATTTTTGGTTGTTGTTGAGGGAAAGAAATAGGATAACTTTGAAGGGATTGTGAGTTTGTGGTCGAAAGCAAATGGAATTACCTATTGTGTAGATAGTTGGCTAGATTTTAAGGAGGCAAGTATACGCTCACAACAGAATTCTGGAAAGATGAGACCATCTTGGTATTAATGATTTTTTTATTTACCTAATTTTTTTATTTGGCGATGACAGCTTTTCAGTCTTAACTAGCAAAACTTCCTGATTGCAATGTCTTATTTTTTTCTTCTTGTAAATAACAATAAATTTACATGGCTTGTGGAAGTGGCTAGGGTTATTGTGGCTTCATTTACTTTCATAATTGATAAACAAAGTTTTACTTATCAAAAAAGTTAATAAACAAAAGTTTTAGTGTTCCTCTAAAGTAGCTAGCTAGTGCGATTAATTCCTTTATGCAGCTTGTGAAAGATTGTTAGGGTTATTAATTATTTGGGATTCATTTACTTCAATAATTAGTTACCAAAAATTCTCCTATTTTATTAAGGTGACTTGGTAGTGCGACTGCGACCCATCTGAAAGGACGAATAACTATGTGCTAATTGGTAGAAAGACTCCTCAGATAAAAGTCGTTTAAGGTCTAGTGATTCCTACATGTTTCTTCACTCCCTCTTGGAATGAGTCCTCTTTTTTCTTTAATTTAAAATATCATAGTGTTTGAAATTTACTTGTTTTATTTGAGACTGGCCCTGCAAGCAGTACTACTAGTATTAAACTAATTATATTTGGTACCAGTATTATATTATTTGTTCCTTCAATGCCATTCTATGTGACAATCTTTCCTTTTTGGTCTCTTCTAAAAAAGATTCTTCATTTTTACAGGTTCGTGGTAACATACTAGCATTACGTAGAGGAAAACATACTTGGTTAAGAAAATTAAAGTTTTATGGATTGGAGAGAGGACCGATATTGATGATAATACTCTGAGCAAGCTTTTTTAACTCAAAATTACTACCTGAAACCTTGCAACATTGTAATGATATTGTTCATGCATCAATAATCTTTGAGGGGAATGTGCTGAAAGAGTGTAACAGCAGGCACTTAGAATAGTTGGACTTGTTTTCTTATATTTGGAAATATATTAGTTAACTGGTCTAGCATCAACTCCTGGTTGTGAGAAAAGTAATAGAAGCTAACAAAATGTCTTAATAAGTTATCTTCCATCAAAATGTATTATTGTGAGTAACCACAAGTCTTTGCAGCAAATATATACTATGTTGACATTGTTGGAGCTAAGTTTGTCCTCACGTTTCATATTGCATTCTATGCTTGTCCTTAAAAAGCAAAGAGCAATGATTAATTCTGACTGTTTTCAGGGGACTGCAAAGACTGGTAATCAGGCAGGGACAAATAAACAGATCATCTATGCCTCAAGCCGCTAAGTTGTATGTTGGATGTATCAAATCATGTTGTTGTAATGCTGTTGAAATGCTCCGAGTTTTATTTCTATCGCAGCATGAGCCACCCCATTGTTAGGTATTATTCAGATTTCAAAACCATGTGCCCGTGTGTATATACACAAAATATACACAGGCTATATTAATTTTCCTGCTATATATTACAGTTACACTTTTGAAGTTTGTTTGTACTTGCAAAAGTGGTAGTTCATATTGTTGTTGAAAAATGCTCAGACGTATTGTTTGTTATAGGTGTTCTTGATTTACATATTCTTGAATGATGATATCATAGAGATTTAATTGCCTTCCCTTAAGAAATATATCTGAGGCATTGCCAAGTGTCTTGTTTTGTAGTTGTCTTAACCGTGATGAACTCAGTCAGTAGGCTTTGAAGACCCTCGAATTGCTGCAACAGCAGAATTTTATGATGTTTTCAGTGTAATAAGACGCTTTAGCTTACAATTAAGTCTTAATTTCAAGCAATTTTAGCGTACACCTAAGTCTCAATTCCAAGCAAGTTCAGGTTAGATTATATGAATCTTCACTGTCCATTTCGCCCCATTTAAGTTTGTCTCAGTCTAATATTAATAAAACGCTTTAGCTTGCTGCCCCAAAATCTTGGCGCCAAGAGTTTTTTGCTACGACATTATCGAGTCACGTTTGATATTATTTTGTAACTTGTAACGTAATCTTGAAAATAGTTCTCACTGCACTGGTTAAAATCAGCATGAACCCAGTGTGTTTTTTCAATACAGTGGATTGTTCCGAGCAGGTAAATACCATTTACCCTCAGTTGTTTTCAACTGCCTTCCCTACATAGCAGCTAATTGGAGGGACAACACAGAAGATTGAGAACAAGAAAGGCAGACAGATTTCTTTTATACAACGTGATAGTGGGGCCAAAACTTCAAAATTATCGTCTTCCGTAAAATTATATTAGTAATGAATAGGGGTGTACATGGACCGAGTTGGTTCTGTTTTTATTAAAATCAAACCAAACCAATTATATCGGTTTGGATTGGTTTGGTTTTGTAGGGGTTTTCGGGTTTTCAGGTTTTTTTGTTACATGAATATTATTTCAATCTTACTTTATTAAAATTATAAATAAAGCTTTGATAAGTGAATATATGTTTAGTAAATATGAAAAAAATTGACAAACATATGATCTATTAAAATATTCTAATGGGAGAATTTTTTTAGTAACACGTGATAGTTATTTTCTTAGTCGCCTAACAATAATTTTTCGTTAATTTATGCTTTCAAGGTTAATACATGAGAGGATCCCAAATATTTCTACATTTTCTAAAGAAAAATCACTATAAAGTATCAAAAATATAAATAAAATTTATATATTTATATGTCGGTTTGGTTCGGGTTTTTTTACTCAATACCAAACCAAGTCAAACCAAACCTAGTCGGATTTTTTAATCGGTTTGGTTTGGTTTTTCGGTTTGGTGCGATTTTGCGGTTCGGTTTGAACACCCCTAGTAATGAATGCGCCTTAATTCCAAATATGAAATGGAAATTAGCACTTGGCAACGTTTTCTTTCTAATAATGAAGCAAATTATTGTAATAAATTTACAGATCTTATGATGTAAAAAGTTTCGAAAGTTGAGGGTCAGAAGAAGGGAGGAATAAATCATCACAAAAACTTCCTGTACACATAGCAGTTAAGCATGAACTCCATCTAGATGACTAGCAGAGACCAAGGCCATAAAGCTATATGTATCAAAGCGAAACAACAATAATGCACATTCTTTTCATTGATTTTAGGACCAGACCCAAGAATAGAGGTGTTTGAGGCAATGTACAGAGCTTAAGTGCAACTTATGAGATAAGATGCATGCGAATATACAGTGAAACTCAAGATACAAAATAAATTCTGAGAGTTAGTTGCTTTCATATGGATATACAGAGGAGTGAAGAACACTGGGAGTTGCCCCAAGTATCTAGGAACCATGAACAGTAGGAAGCACTACATATTCATAAATATCCTATAAGCAAGTCATGCGTAGCCTGCCCCAAAAGAACATTTTGTAATATCCTTGTCACTTTTGGAAGTTATATGCCCCTTTTCACTTCATCCGCCATATCTCAATCTACAGATCAAGCTATTGTGATCTAAGAAAGCAAGGGTCGTAATCAGAAGATGTTCAATTGGTTCCAAGCTACACAAGAGGTTGCTACAATGGTGGAGAGTCTCCCCTAGCAGAATGTGGACACAAATCTGTCACATTGTCAGCTGCCCTACTGTTCTTGAGAAGATAAACCAGCTCAGCAGTTATACCTTCTAATAGGTGGACTCCGGTGGCAAAATTCAGGCCATTGTTCTTGCTTACATCATTATTCGTCAAAATGTGTTCTTCCCATTTTATTCAATTCCTTCGGAGGTTTTAAGTTATTCAACCAACTCTTGATCAACCAACTTTGACGTTGGGGTTGCTGGTGGTGGGGTGGGCAGGAGCACGCAGAGCCCCAGGACCAACATTTGACATCTGTCTTTAAGCGGTTAGGACACTCGTTATACCAGCATTTTCATCAATGGAATCTATCCTCATGTGCTTTTCAACTTCAGAGGCTTCAGCCATATTGACCAGAGAGGATTCTACTGGCTTGGTTGTGGATGAAATTGCATTATCGATTCTGTTGTCAACATTCTGTAATCTAGGACTAATTTCTGGCTCTATAGAGTTGCAGCATAGGTCATTCTGCTGGTTCCTCAAGCATTGATCTAGAGACTTCTCAGCTGGAGCTACATAGAGAGGCTGTGGTTGCTCATCCACCATAGTTGCACAGTCAGCTTTGTTCAAGACATCATCTTCAAAACCGTTTGAATTTGCAAATGATGTGTCTGTAGAAGGAAGATTCTTCGTCGTATCCAGCTCCTCACCAACCATGACACCTCCATTCTCAGCAAACACATCAGCTGATGTGACCCCATCAAGGGAAAACAATTGAGTCGCACAAGCGGAGATGGATAATGGGCTGGTTTCCATCTCAACAGGAGAATTTTCCACAGCAGGTACTCTGTCTGCACAAGTGCCGTCCTGATCAATCTGGCCACCACTCAAATTATCAGCGGCAGAACTCGAATGCTGGAGCTCAGTCAGACCACCTACCACATAGGGTAATGTGTCTCTTCTATTGCTCGCATTCACCACTTCTGTGTAGTGACCAGGTGTGGCAGCAGTCAGCTGAAGTCCTTGTCGCATGAACTGGCCACTTCCAGGACCAAGTTGAGCATCCAACTGCGTCTGCACCCAGACTGCTAGAGAAAGTGCATGATCACGAATCAAAGAATCATAAGGTGGGCACCGTAACATATCGACCAGAGCCTGCATATATTGGAACATACTGGTGGATGGAGTAATAGACCCTTTGTCACGGAGATATTTAATGCTTTTGAGAGTATGTTCACATAAGTTTCCCATTTTTGCCCAATTACAATCACAAATTGCATACTCTGAAGCTGGACTCCGAACAACATGCAGTTGATGCCGATCTTCCTGATCAACTACTTTTGAATAGTCACCCTCAACTAACACATCAGAATCTGGAATCTGCAAAGATTTCTGCCAAGCTGTTAAGCCACTCATCCATTCATTCTTCCAGTAACGTGCAAACTCATCCTTCCCTGAGTACTCATCAAGCCAGAAGTAAGAATGCACTGTGGTATCTAGCTTATCTACAAGCCAATCAGCACGTTCATATACACTTAATTCCTTCTCATTCAATAACCTAAGCTTCAATTGGTTGTGATAGTACTCCATCGCCGAGCATGTCTCCTGGCTGGCAAGAGGAAGAGTTCTCAATGCACTAGTCCAGAGCCCTGGGTAGACAAAATCTGTCAGCAAATAAAGCCCCAACGAAGAACCAACTAATTTTCAAACAGGAGTCTAAGAGAATTATTTCAAGCACTCTTGAAGAATAATGCGTTTTAGCAGAATAATACTAAGCTAGCACTTCTTTTTGTAAGGTGAGGACTCTCAAGCGTGAAAGATTGCATATATATCCACTATGAAGGAGTTGCTCAACCTATACATAATTTAGAGTTTAAATGCTTAACAGCTGTTCGCTATATGGGGTAAACTGAATGATCATTATGTTGTTGAAGATTTGATAAGAGTTTTTGGACTCTATTCAGACTTGGACTGTTTTTTTTTCCTAAAGAAACTTAGACTGTTATTGTACATACTTCTATACATCAGTACCTCCTTGGTTCTTTTCTTTTTAGTAACAATATATTTCTGATCTGGAGACAGGCGTTACCGTTGCGCCACGGATCCTGGCTAATTAGTGATAATTATCCAATATAGACATAGATGAAAATATGCAACTACTTATTGGAGCATGTGCATAAGGTATCCATCATAGGAAAACATCATGCAGTAAATTGATAGGATTCAGAATTCAAATATTGACAACTTTTGAGAGACTATTGTTTCTCATAGAAGTGTGTGAAACGTCTAAGATATTCCCAACAACTGTTACACAATGTGGACAAAGGGAGTATTAGTTTAAATTCATGTTAGTCGTGGATCTGAATCAGATTAGCAGCGAGTCAAATGAGTTAGCAAAAAACCTGTTTCATAGGTACTTCAATCTAACTCCAACAACAAATCTTTTTGTAGTGACAGGAATCTGATTTACTGAATAGTATGCCTAACCTAGTCTTGGGTACCATGTGGCCTTGAAATAGTCCATAAAGTCTGCAGCATCCACGAAATCTTCCATAAATTCTTCAAACAAAACAGCAGTTCCATCCCCTTTGCAGATGTGATGCACAGCCTGGCCTAGCCACTTTGCAATTGCAGCACAGGTCTCCATTTCTGAGCATTTCTTAATCAAGTTCTTATGCCATGCATGACGAACCCGCCAAAAGCATATCAATACAGAGCACTGAAACACTTCCCTGAGTGAAAGCAAGAAAGTACACCATTCATCACAATTTTAAACTGTGCAATCTAGTACCCAAAAATAATTGGCAGAACCACAATTCATGAGTGACTGAGAAAATACATAAAGAAAAACTAAGAGAAATGCCTAACATTCAGATTAACCTTCCACATACTGAGTGAGCAAAGTATGCCCTAATAGTTTCATCATACATTTAAAATTTGATATACTCTTTAACTTTTGGTGGATGAACAAGACTATTAGATGTAGAAGCAGGGACCAGTTAAAGTGCTGATCGTTTTCAAATTCACATCTGTCAGTACAAAACTTTATGGTTAGTTGTGCATCAGACACTGATTTCTTCTATTCTTAATTAGTTTAAATCATTCAAGCCGATCCTACAGAGCAACATTGAAATTTCCGGCCTATTTTACGCATTCATTTGCTAATATCCCAATACACAAGTCTACAACAACAATTACGCCTCAAACGCAAATAAGTTAGAGTCGGCTAATGAATCCTCACTGGCCATGTTCCCCAATTAAATTCATCTCAGGCCAACATTATAAAAATCCAAAAGAAAAAGTACCAGAAGTTCTCTATATTTCCTACTAGAATAAGAATCTCATAGGGCTAAAGACTCCAAGAAAGCATGACCAAATTATAAAGTAAACATATTTAACATGACTAAAATGTATTCCCAACTAATTGATATTGCCTATATAAATCTTTCTCTTGCATTGTTCCATATTAAAGTAATAGCCTCTCCCTGAACCCAAAAGATAGATGGAACTGGTGCAACTCTAGTCTGCCATGCTAAAGAGAAAAACCCCACATCCATTAGGAAAAAAAACGTAAAAAACTAATGCGGGACCAAAAAGATAGTCACCAACCTGATTGCAGGGACATCAGCTGAAGGATCATCCACAATGAATCCAGCCAACTTCCACTTAGGATCTTTCATATGAACTCTGTTATATAGGGCCCTCATCCACCTAAGTGTATCTCCACTTGAAAATCTAGGTGCTATTATCCATGCCACCGGTATAGCCTTGTTGTCTGAGTTGAACACAACAAGACTGTGAATAGGATACTGGATGAATTTGCATAAAAGACAAAGTAAGCTTTCAAGTACTCGGTCTTTCTAGAAACTTGGTATCCATATAAGCAAAAATACCATTAGTTTAATTTTTTTGTTCAAAAGAAATATAAAAAACCTTTAGTTTATTAGTTCCAAACTTTGAATCAGAGGCTAGAAGGCCATGGTTTCCAAACCGAATCAGCTGTTGCAACTGCCATTCTGTTTGAATGCCCAAGACAAACGGATCGGAATCAGAGAAATTCTCATAAAAGAACACATGATTCTGGTGACTTTCAACCCACATGCTAATGCTGACTGCATCATCGGAGTCAAGTTCATAAGTAGAGCGCCTTATGCTCCTCTCTTGTCTCCGAACATACCTGTGAGTTAAAAGGTCATCTCGGTTGCATGGACCTCCTTGTCTCTCCACTGATTCATTGTGCCTCTGCATGATTGTTTCCACAGACACTCCAACATAGAGCAGAGACAAAACACGGAGGCGAAGATCCTCTGAGATGTATGGAGCATACATGGCACGTGTTCCAGCAGCCTTTTTGTCCTGTGGGCCATGGCATGGTAATCCGTTCTTATCTATGTGCTTATCTTGGTTATATATGATAAGTGCTACAGATGGTTCAGCAATTAAGCGTTTGACAATAAAATGGCAGGTGCACCCCCTCTTTGTATTAGGTCGACCAGCAGGTTTTTTCTTAGGGACGTACGTCGTTCTACTTGGTCGCACGATTCCACCCTTTCTATGATCATCAGGACCAAAGGAGCACCAGTACCTAGAGAATCATAAGGCTATTTCTGTAAAATGCATTGTCATAGTAGGAACTGAAACAAGCTAAAGAGCTAAAAGTACAGCTTACAGAATATATTCAAGGATGCCATCAACTTTAGGCTTGTAAGTTATCTCTGCAGGCCGACGTCTCCGAGCTTCAACATGGAATCTTGTTGGACATTCTTTATTAGCAGATTCCCCTCTAACAAAGTCATCTACTCTAGCAAACGGAATGAGAGCAACTCTGTCTATGTTATCGCGCCAACCTTCTACCTTAGACCACACAAGTTCAGCAGAAGAAAACTCCAAAGTCGGGGGGTTCTGAACAGGAAGAGAAAGAATTTGATCCCATCTAGCCATCTGTTACACAAGGGAAATAATAAGGTAAGTAGCAGAGATTACACTTCTGAAAACAAACTGAACTGGATTGCAAACGTTCACTAATCAGATTTGATTATTTTTCCTTATGGCATTTAGTGTGATAAAAGGTGGGGACGAGATGCAGGTGTTATACCTAGGGGATCCCATGAAATTTAATTTAATAATATAAACATAAATCTAAAATTAGTTGGGGACAACTATATAAATCTTTTGGGTCGATCCTAACTAGTTTGAACATTTTAAAACATTGCAATGAAGTGTAAGAAAATCCACGCCAGCATCTAAGAATACAATAAAAGTATAAAAATATCATGACATAGCAACCATTACCAACATCATAGCAATCCAAACAATATAAAGAAACATCATAACTTGTAAAGATGTATCATAAGACAACACAGTACAATAATGGCATCAAACAGTCAATAACCGACATACCGGACTGTCCAAAGGAAAAAGCAAAAGAAAGAAATACTATGAATAAAGGGACCATTGAAAGTCTCAATTCCTATCCGCCCAAGGTAGAGAGTTCGAAAAGTATACATCTTAATGGAAAAGGTAAAATAAAGGTTTGCTGATGAATAAAATATCAATTTAATAAATGTAACATAAATCATTTTTCAAAGAGTACTCCATGCATTCCAATTTATGAGAAACTCTGTTCCTATAAGTTCAATTTATAAGAAACTCTTGAGACATCTCAAGATGTTTGACGCTACTCCATTAATCTACGACTTTCACAAGTTTAAGAATTCAAATTCATTAAATAATTCATAATTTAAATCTTGATGTGATATTTTATCTATCAAATTAACTTTTCGATCATAAATGTAATATTTTCTTCCAAGATACAAATATAATATTTTTATACAAAATCAAATACAACTAGAGCAGAAGACTCTTAATTATTTAGTTTGGGTTGAAATTTAAGGCAGTCTCTTAATTAAAACAATCTTATTTTTGTTGATAAAATTCATTCGAAAAACCAGTTCTCAGCATGATTGAAAGCTTTCTGAAGCCACCTTTCAACTAGTGCACCCAGTGCCACTTCGTTACAGAGGGCGGTACCTAAAATTATTTAAACATTAAAATATAATATAACATACACACACACACAAACACACGAGTGCTAGAGTGATTAACAAAATGGAACAGCTGGATATTTAGAAGAGGATAAACCTATTGAGAACCTTCAAATGTTGTTTCTGAGTTATGAGAATAGACGGCAAGCAGGCGAAAGTTAAGTAACGGCGGAGGAAGGATAATTCCAGAGGAAAGAGAGTCGCAGGCGGCGGAGCTTGGTGGCGGCAAGCGGCTGATTTTTAGGTTGCATTTTATAGTTTTAAAAGAAGGATATTTTCATTCGACCGGAAATGAAATTTTTTAGAATAATTGACACTTTGATACTTTCAAGTTTCGAGAATTGTTATTTGGTCCCTTCGGCTTATGTACTAGTTAATGAGGAGTGGCGCGAAGAATAACGTATGAGTTATTATTAGGGGTGTTCCAAACCGAACCGAAACCTAAAATCGAATCGAAATCGAAGCTTAATGGCTTATTGATATCGGGTTAATGGTTTAACAGACGGGGAACAGATTAAATTTTTTTTATTAACGGCTTATCGATTTGGGGACGGATTATTCAATTTTCTTAACGGATAATCCGTTAACCTGTTAAGAATATATATATATATATTAAATAATAAAAAATCCTTCTTCCACTTCTAGTACTCTATCTCTATTCTCTATTAGACATTTAGAAACCATAATGCCTAAATTCACTAGTTTCTATTTACGGTCATGAAACATGCTTGGGGTCTTACATTTTTGACGTTCCACGTTATGTAAGCTGGATATAACTCCTTATCGCCTTGTGGTTCCATGATATTGTCTCTTTACAGGTTGAAGTTGATGAGTATCCGGCAGAAGCCAAGAAGGAAGGAGAAGATGTGACAACTGAGATAGCTAGGAGCAGTACATATTCTGGGGGTAGCTTTGTTGATTCTACTGCTGTCTTTTTCCATTTCTGATGAAATTTCCAACTCTTTGCACCAGAAAAAGAAGAAAACCAAAAAAATTGTGGAGAAATATTGGGACTAGGAGCTTAGAAATGAGACTCAACCAATATGGGTTAGTCTCGGGATTGCTATCTCCTGCTGCTATGCTTCAAAAGTTTGTTCTTACTGATATAATAAGTTATTGTCTTTCTTTTTCCAGCTTTGAAGTCCTAAGGAAGTAAGTAAAGAGGAGTACAATGAGTTCTACAAGAAGACTTTTAATGAATATTTGGAGCCTCTTGCTTCTTCATATTTTACAACTAAGGTACTAAAGACATATGTATTCTGGACTCATCTGTAATGTAGTCTGCTTTGGGATGTAATGGACTCTTCTATTGTATTATATAGATTGGAATGTAGTCTGCTCTGAACTCAAAGAGCGTCATGTGCAATATAGATTGAATAAGGCCGATAAACTGCTCTATAACCGTCCGATAAGAGCTAAACTGATACCAATCTGCCCGATATCTTATCGGGTGACTAGTGGATTAATACATTTAAAAGCCGATAATCGATAAGCCAAACCGTTAAGAGTAAATAACCGCCTAATCAGCCCGATAAGCAACCCTAGTTGTTATACGGTAACTAATAATAGAAAGATTGCAGGTAATGGCGGAACTAAATAGAGTGAAGGTGGTTCGATTGAATTCTTTTGTTGAAAAATTATATTGTACAAATACCATTAAAATATACTAGTTTTAGTACGTGTGTATCACGTCAATCCATAAAGATTACGTAAATATTATTAAATATTATTTTGAGCTACAAAATAAATAAATATATAAATAAGGGTAAGTTTTTTACAATGTTGAAGTTAATCGATTTAGCAAGCTTAATAAAAGAACAACTTTCGGCCCACCTACCTCAGACATCTTATTTAAGTTTTATCTCCAATTCACCAAGTTAAGTGATTATCTTCTTTCTTGTGCGATTAATTAGCGGAATTTATTATAAAGAAGTAATAATAAGATTATAATAATAATTTATTCATCTTTTATATTTTGTTAGAATTAACGTTAAAAAAATCTTTATAATTGGTTAGAATTAAGAAGAATATTGAGAAACTTGTACATTATTTTAGTTATATAAATATAGATGACCAAATTAAGAATATCTTACCTTGTTTCCAGTGAGTTGTATATTTATGTTTCTTATTTGTTCCATTTCTTTTCTCTATTATTTTTCACAAAACTAAACTTTTAGAATTATTCATAGTAGTATAAATTGTTATGGTCAGTTAAGAGTTATAGGTAGTCAAACTATGATCAGCTAAGAGTTATATGTTTACCGTCAGAAAATATTAAAGTTAAGAGTTATATGTTTAATTCTTTAATGATAGACTGTAGCAGGTTGTATATATAGTTTTTCATTATTTTTTCATCTTTTTCTCCCATATTGTTTAAAATATTATCTTTTACAATTATTCATAGTACGATATAATTTTTTACCGTCAGAAAATATTAAACTTATAGGTAATCAAAATATGGATTACACTTTAAATATTTAACTATAGAAGTATGTTTTTTTGAGAAAATAGTTAGTATATAATTTTACATATATACAATAATTTAAATATTTAAATATTAGAAAAGAAGTGTACATCCAATTGGAACTTTGAAATGGTTATCAAAATCATATATATGTATGTTCGTAATTTTTAGGTCTACGTAAATAAAAGAATAAGTGAATATTTTAATTTATATAAGGTAAAGATTTAATTAATTTTAATATCCTACGTATTAGGACTTCCTATATAGCACTTCAAAGTTTTAGTTGATTTAAAACTCCTAAATATTAGGAGAAAATCTAAACGATGATTTTGTCAAATGAAAACTCTATTTTAAAGGGTAAAAAAAAGCGTACAACATTTCGCTAAGGTTAGAGTACGTGCTTTTGATAAGTACATAAGTTTAAAAAATCACATAGATAATACTCCCTTTGGTCCACTTTAATTATTTTTTTATTGTTCGATATTAAAAAAATTCACCTTTGAACATTAATTAACAATAAAATTGAACATATTAATCTTAATTTGTTCAAATACAACAAATACTACAAGGTCAATTTTCAAAAAAAAATTAATTTCTTCTTGATACCTGAAAAAATTATATATTGTGGATCACTAAAAGACCAAAAAATTAATTAAATTGGACCGGAGGGAGTATCAAATAATGTGTTTGAGTTATAAACGTTTTAAAAAATTATAAGTTCCTAAAAATAATGAATGTTGACCCTATCCAGCTATAGCTTAATAAAGGAAGTAATCATATCCCATTAAATTCTGCAAAATGCCTTATTGTGATTTTGAGGACTTTATGAGAATCTTTAAGAAAATTGTACTGAAAATAAATAATATAAATATATTTTTACCACTATTATTTAATGATTTGATGGATAATATATATCAAGAACTTTAATCTTTGATCTTTAATTGGAGTTTTGGAAATGAGAAGTTTGGCTTATAGCTCTTAAATATTAATTTGATACATGACATTACAAAATCTAAAATTGACTAACGTTCAGTTAACAATTTACAACAAATAATTAATATATAAAATTAATGGACCCGTCATTTGCTGGAATAAATGCAAACAAAGAAAAATTTAATTTATGACAACTCAAATAGAATACAACTTATCTTTTACTATTTCATATTTATTACTTCAAATTTGCATTTTATCAATCTGACCCTCATATTATATTATATTGATTTTTTTTATTTCTTTCACTATCAGTGCTCTTTCTATAAAAATAAATTTATGTACCCTAATAAAGAGTTTGTCAACTTGAAAATGTATTTTTATTTTATGTTAAATTTGAAAAAGAATTAAACAGGATTCTTTAGCTAGTTAGTTATATAATTTAGATACTTAATTATTTATTCTTAATATAAATGAAAATAATTTGTTTTTTATTGATTCAAATTCTTAAAAAATTATAACATAGTTTAAATATTTAAGTATAATTATAAGTATATACTATGAATTCTATGTTCAAAAGGATTAAAAAAACTAATATGATCATATTTCACTTTTGAATCTTTATACGTAGAATAATTAGTATTGTTGACTCTGGTCAACTACTTTTATGACCTCTCTTTTTCCTTACCTCTTTTATATCTTTTATATTTTTAAATTTTGTTATTTATTTTAATTATTGAATTTTATATTTAAATATTATATAAAAATATTTTTTGGGTTAAAAAGTAACCCAAATTTGATATGCAAATGTATTATGGTTCATATATATATATATATATATATTTCAGAGGTAACATGCAAAGAATTATTTACAATAATGTTATATTATCCAAATAAATAAATAATTTATATTAGATACTTAAAATATTAAATAATTTTAAAGTCCTATATTAAGACTTCTTACATAGTTAAATAATGAATGATTTCATAAATAATATTATTATGAATTTCAAAAAGGGATAACTCTCTAAAGTATTAACAATTATATTACGTCTAAAATTAATAGATTACAGTTATGTTACATCTTCTCTAAATAAATAAATAATTTATATTAGATAATTAAAATATTAATTTATTTTAAATTAATGTTTAAAATTTCTTACATGATTCAAAGGATTACAAATTTTTAGTTGATTTTGAAAATGAGATAAATTTTTAAAGTGTTAGCCACTGTTCTACGCATAAACTTTGTACCACTATCCATCATAATAGTGTGGTCGGTAATATATGTTGTTGTACATACTTTTACAACTTCTGCAAAATCTAAACATGAAAAAATAATATTATTCATTTACATTTTTAAATATTAGGATTTCTTACCTAGTTTAAAAAAGGAAAAATTTAATAACTAAAATTTTATTTGATTTAGAAGTCCTAAATATAAGAAAACAACTAAAATACAATTTTATCCAATATGGAATTAATTTTTAAAGAGTAAAAAAGACGAACAATATTTTGCTAAGTGGTTTTGTGCTTTTAATATAGTATGGATAGATTGATCAAAATTCTTAATATTAGTTCATCTTAAGCATGAACTATTTGACTGTAGTGTAGAAGGAATTACAATGGCGTTTGGATTCTTTTTGTCAAACGTGAGAAATTCTCTTTTAAGTTTTAACCCCAAATCTCAAAAGGCATAATCTTTTATTACTAAACGAAAATTAAATTGGATGTAAAGTACAGGAAAGAAGGTAGCCTCAAAGATTTTAAAGGCTTCTGACTAAGAAAGTAAACCTGCAGATTAGTCACAAAAATCCATATTGAACTACATTAGGCTTTAAATGTGTAACATCTTTTGATCCAAAATCAGCATATTCTTTTACTCCTAAAAAAGTTGAATTGGATGGTCAATAAGAAAAGAAAAAGACATTAATGGAAAATAATTCTTCCAAAACCTGTTGAGAATCGATCTCTTGATTCTAGTTCCAAATATGTTTTGTCTCATAATGAAGAAGGGAAGAAGTGGAAAGTAGATGAAGAAGAAGAAAAGAAACATTCAGAGTATTTGGCGGAGAAAACAAATGGTCTTCAATTTGATCTCAAAATTGTGAAGTCAAAGAATGAGACACTTGTCACCATCTCAAGCAACAAAGACATTCATGATGGATTAAATCTTGGCCGTTCATTTAAGAATAATGAAGAGCTTCACAATTCTGGAAGCTTCTCACACGGATAGAAATATTCACATGTATAGGAATAATAGTTAGTTATTTTTGTGATGATTAGTCTAGTAAAATTCTTACAAATGTATAGTATTTCATTGATCATTCTTTCTTTTTCAGCAAGGAATATCTGTATATATACACGTTCTTATACAATGAAAATCAAGGAAGAAAGCAGAAAAATTTTCAATTACACTCTCCTAATTTCTACATGATATCAGAGCAGTAGAAATTCTTCTATTGATCCGTCCTTTCTTTCTTCTTTTTGATTCACTATTCTTCATTCCTTCATAGCGTTATGTTTGCGGATTCGACTGATCTGACTCAGACCTCACCTGATGTGACTCAAACCTCATCTAGGACTAGATCTTCAACTCTTGTTGATTCAACCCATCCTTATTTTCTTCGTGCTTCTGATACACCTGGGATGGTCTTGGTAAATACTCCTTTTGATGGTCGTGGGTATCAAGGATGGAGTAGGTCCATTCTCATCTCTCTTTCAGCCAAAAATAAACTGGGATTTATTGATGGATCTTGTCCTACCCAGCCATTACTCACTGAAATCTGAAAATCTAGAATAGGTGTAACGATATGATAACATCTTAGTTACTCAAGTCTCATTATTAGGGGCTAACAGTAGGCCACTATCCTACCATCGAAAGTTGATAGGGCAGAAATTTGAATGATGCGTCGCCGGCACGATGGCCGTGCGATCCGTCGAGTTATCATGAATCATCGCAGCAACGGGCAAAGCCCGCGTCGACCTTTTATCTAATAAATGCATCCCTTCCAGAAGTCGGGGTTTGTTGCACGTATTAGCTCTAGAATTACTACGGTTATCCGAGTAGTAGATACCATCAAACAAACTATAACTGATTTAATGAGCCATTCGCAGTTTCACAGTCTGAATTTGTTCATACTTACTGTTACGCAACGCCTTCCTGATGATCTTTGGAAGGGCAACGTAAGGCTAAGCAACCGATGTCAGTGCGGTTGCTGTCCGCCAATGAGGTCCTCGCCGCACGCTAGACTAGATTGTCAGTGCCGTGCGGGAAAACCAATGTCGTAAGCAAATTGCGGAAGCTGAGAGAGAATTGGGTTTTGAATGATGATGATGATTTTATTGCTGAATGAAAATGATGATTACAATGATGCGGTGTCGAGGGGGAGAGACACCAGAAAATGCTTGCTTGAAAATGTTTGATTGTTTGGTCCCCCTTAATAATGCTTAAAAAAAATAAACCAACATTACAAGACTAGTCCTAATAAAGCTGTAGAAGCACACTGAAATGAAAATGATGAAAACTAGTCTATGATTACAATGAAAAGGACTTAGATTATTACAAGGAAAAACTAAGTCCGATGGCAGCATCTTTGTCTTGCGGGTCTGCGCGCGCGTTGCTGTGGGCGCGCGCGACACTTGATGTGCTGGCCTGAGGCTGGGCACTGGTGCTTGGCATCAGGGTCTGTGCGCGAGGCGCTGTTGGAATGGGCCTGCAGCTGGGCGCTGGCGAGGCATCAGGATCTGCGCGCGCGGCATTGTCAGGGCGCGCGGCGCTGTTGTCAATGACCAGCCCTTGGGCGCTGGCGAGAGGCATCGGTGGGGCGACAGAGGCACATGCGCGCTTGTCACTTGGCGCAGCCAAGACCACGGGGCCGACCATGGCGCTAGGCATTGTGAGGCTTGCTAGGCCGCCATGGGGCGCGACCAAGGGGTCATGGGGCATGTCTGGAAAGCAGCCCATGACATTCTCCCCCACCTGAGTTGGCGCCGTCCTCGGAGCCTTATGATGATGATGATGATTCTGATGGTTGTTGGATGGGAGGTCTGCGCCCCTCTGTTCTTTGAGCTTGCTGTTGTAGCGAAGCAATGATTGCATGCGGCTGACATGGAAGACTGGATGGATCTTCCACCAGGATGGAGTTTTGACCTGGTATGTGGACTTCCCAATGCGTTTTGCAATGGGCAGGGGCCCAATGTATTTTTGTTGCAGGCGAGGGTCATGGGTCCTTTCTGCAAACAAGTACCGCTTTGGGATGCATAGCATTACTTTGTCCCCTGGTTGATGTTGGGCAAAGCAAAGATTTTGTTCGGTGAACCTTTTTGCCCGCTCTTGGGCCCTGATGAGATAGCTCCGCACTATCTCCATGTTGCGCTCCCATTCGCTCGAGAAGTTGGCAGCTCGAGGAGATTTCGGCATGGTTGATGCATTCACCGTTTGCGGGAGAAGCGGTTGCTGTCCGGTAACAATTTCAAAAGGGCTCTTGTTTGTATGATGGCTCTTTTGAGAATTGAAACACAGTTGAGCAGCATCCAGGAGCTTCACCCAATGCTTCTGTGATCCGGTTGCGAAGTTGCGGAGATATTCCTCCAGCATGTCATCGAACCGGTCTGTCTGGCCATCCGATGGTGGATGGATGTCTGTGTTGTGACTCAATGTTGACCCAAAGCACCTGAAGAGATGGGTCCAGAAGTTGCTAGTAAAGCGTGAGTCGCGCCTACTAACAATGTTTTTGGGCAGGCCCCAATGTTTGACAATGTGCGAGAAGAAGAGTCGAGCTGTATCTTCTGCTGAGATGTTTTGCGGGGCTGCTATGAAAGTTGCATAGTCTGAGAACTGATCTATGACAACCATGATGGATGCAAGATTGCCGACTTGGGGCAATCCCGTGATGAATCTGAGGGAAACACTTTCCCATGGTCTCTGAGGGACATGTAATGGCTGCGAGGGTCCCGGCTGTGATGAGTGATCCGACTTGTCCTTGTGGCATGGCTGACAAGTCTTCACACGATGATGAGCGTCACCAGTCTTTTGAGGGCCGATGACATGATGGCTGATTGTTGCTGCGAAGGGTAGCCTGAACCTGAGGTTCATGTCTGTTGACTACCTTCTCCAACTGCATGGCCGAGATGTTTTCAGCGGCCATCTTTATGGGAAAGCATGGTATGGTGCAGGGCTTGGCCCCTTTTTCTCCCATCATCAGGAGCATGTTGGCATATGGTACCGGAATGGTGTTGGTTTGCCTCATGAAATCCAAACCCACTATGATGTCGAAGTCATCTATGATTGCGATGCGCAGGTCGATGCTTCCTTTGTATGGGCCAAGTTTCACTGGGACATTTGTAGCTGTTCCACCCAATGCCTGAGGTGGTGAGTTGATAGCCTTGACGCGGCCTTTGCTTTTTTGTACAACAAGACCTAGGCGCTCTACTTGCGTTGATGACAAGTAGTTATGGGTGGCACCCGTGTCTATCAATGCGTGAAGGGGCTTGCCGTTCACTTTCAATTCGACGAACATTAGGGTCCTCGCTTGCTTAGGAGGTCCTTCGTCCATCTTTTCTTTCCCTTTCCTGGTGATCGGGACTGATGTTTTCTTAGGAGGACATGCACTGGTCCCCGCTAAGGCATGAGGGATAGAGCCAACAATTGCATTGAAGGCGCCTACCTGGTCGTCGTCTGATGAGTCTGATGTGTCTAACTCATCCTCGACCGTCTGATGAGCATTGACCTTGATGTTTGGGCATTCATTGTTCCAATGTGCCCCGCCGCAATGACGGCATTCTGAGGGAGGCTTTCTCCCCTGATTGTTGTTGATGGATGCAGCACTGTTGCTGTTGGAGGGAGGAGTCTTAGTTTTTGATGCACTCCGATCTCCCCCACTTTTGCTTGGGCCACCATTGCTGGGATGGTGCCCGTTGGATCCCCCTCGGACAGACGGCTGGGGCCTGTCGTTCTGAGTTCCCAAATGATAGTCGCCAAGGCATTCTGCAGCTTGAATGGCCTTGGGCAGGGTGTCTACCCGTTGTCGCTGTAGTTCCATACGGGCATGAGGTTTCAAACCTTCTATGAATGCGAAGAGTTTGTCTTTGTCCCCCATGTCGCGTATGTTTAGCATGAGTGCGGAGAATTCGCGCACGTACTCCCTCACTGATCTGGTGTGGCGGAGGTCCCGTAGCTTTCTCCTGGAATTGTATTCCACATTTTCGGGGAAGAACTGCAGGCGTATGGCTACCTTCAATTCGTCCCATGTCTGAAGAGTATCTTCACCGGCCTTGATGGCTTCGTGTTTGACCCGCCACCAAAGTTTGGCATCGCCCTGAAGATACATGGCAGCAGTCGCTACCTTTTTGGATTCCTCCAAATGGCCGACGGCATCGAAGTATTGTTCGATGTCGAAGATGAAGTTTTCCACTTCTTTAGCATCCCGGGATCCGTCGTATGGCTTTGGCTCCGGTATCTTAAGCTTTTGTGGAATGGGGGTGAGGTCTGCTGCACCCCTGATGTGATGGTTGCCTTCTCGAAGTAGGCTCTGTAAGGCAGCATTGACAACGTTGAGCTTGTCAGTCAAGTCGTTTATGGTTTGCTGCATGGCAGTTAGTCTGTCTGCCTCATGTTGCTGATGGGCTAAATCGTCGGCACGCTCCTGTTGGAGGTCCTCAAATTTGCCATGAATATTGGCAGTTTCGATGGCTGCTGTTTGTCGGTCCTCGTCGGAGTCACGACTGATGTTTGCAATGTCATTTTCGGCCTGCCGCATTCGGCGGTCCAGGTCGTCCAACCTTTGCACTAGGTTGTTGCTTTGATCAGGCACCGTTTCTACGATGGGTCGTAATCGGTCAACCGTCTCTTCTAGGGATGCTAGACGCTCCCCATGATTCACCATGGTCAGAAATGGTGATGATGGCAAATGTTCCCTCGTCCGATGTCGAGCCTAGGCTCTGATACCAACTGTTACGCAACGCCTTCCTGATGATCTTTGGAAGGGCAACGTAAGGCTAAGCAACCGATGTCAGTGCGGTTGCTGTCCGCCAATGAGGTCCTCGCCGCACGCTAGACTAGATTGTCAGTGCCGTGCGGGAAAACCAATGTCGTAAGCAAATTGCGGAAGCTGAGAGAGAATTGGGTTTTGAATGATGATGATGATTTTATTGCTGAATGAAAATGATGATTACAATGATGCGGTGTCGAGGGGGAGAGACACCAGAAAATGCTTGCTTGAAAATGTTTGATTGTTTGGTCCCCCTTAATAATGCTTAAAAAAAATAAACCAACATTACAAGACTAGTCCTAATAAAGCTGTAGAAGCACACTGAAATGAAAATGATGAAAACTAGTCTATGATTACAATGAAAAGGACTTAGATTATTACAAGGAAAAACTAAGTCCGATGGCAGCATCTTTGTCTTGCGGGTCTGCGCGCGCGTTGCTGTGGGCGCGCGCGACACTTGATGTGCTGGCCTGAGGCTGGGCACTGGTGCTTGGCATCAGGGTCTGTGCGCGAGGCGCTGTTGGAATGGGCCTGCAGCTGGGCGCTGGCGAGGCATCAGGATCTGCGCGCGCGGCATTGTCAGGGCGCGCGGCGCTGTTGTCAATGACCAGCCCTTGGGCGCTGGCGAGAGGCATCGGTGGGGCGACAGAGGCACATGCGCGCTTGTCACTTGGCGCAGCCAAGACCACGGGGCCGACCATGGCGCTAGGCATTGTGAGGCTTGCTAGGCCGCCATGGGGCGCGGCCAAGGGGTCATGGGGCATGTCTGGAAAGCAGCCCATGACACTCACTACTGATTTAGGATGAAAATCAAAGAGAAGTGCATGTGAACTCACAGTTTCCGGTAGATGGATCTTCTTTCATGGCAGGACAACAAACACTCAAATCAACAAGGGAAATCACATTAACTATCAGCAGAAAATTGGACACAACTCAGTGAAAGGAAACAACAATCCCAAAGGCAAGAAAAATGGTCAGATGTGTTCCTACTGTAAGATGACCAATCTCACCATTGAAAATTGCTATAGGCTTATAGGTTTTCCCTCTGATTTTAAATTCACTAAGCCAAAGAAATTTCAAGGAATTGCAAAAGGGAATTCTGCCACAACAATGGAACAAGTGGAGGGAATTCAAAGTAATTCAGTTGAGGGACCTCAATTTGCCCAGAAACTTTCACCAGACCAATTTTCTCAACTAGTTCAGCTTCTGAATCAAATTCAAGTGGGACAATCAGGTTCTTCAGAAGTCAGTGCAAATTCAGCAGCTGGTATATTCCTTACAAATTGTCCCTCATGTTATTTAGTTGCTAACTCTAACTCTAGTTCTTGGATCATAGATTCAGGGGCCTCTCAGCATATGTGCTATAATGCACAATCTTTCTTGTTTCTTTTACCCCTTCATGTTCCTATAATGTCAAGCTGCCTAATTCAACTAGGGTAAAAGTTACACACACTGGTAATGTTTTTATTTTTCCAAGTCTTACACTCAGAGGAGTTCTTTACATTCCTAGTTTCAAATATAATCTTTTGTCAGTAAATAGACTTTGCTAGACATTCAAATGTTTCTTAATTTTCACTTATTTTGGATGCATTTTGCAGGGCCCTCTACTGAAGAGCCCTTAAGTTGGTGAAGCTAAGGAAGGTCTCTACCTTTTGGAGCCTCATAGGACAGTCTCTAAGGATTATTCTGTCAAGCCTTCTTTTTTATCTTTTAAGAGTTGTCTTTCTAGTTTAGTTTCAGTACCTTTATCTATTTCAGCAAAAATAGATTCTGATGTAAGGTTATGGCATGTTAGACTTGGGCATTTACCTTTCAATGCAATGAAATATATTAGATCCATTTCATTTCTGAACCTTTTATAACCAACCTACCTACTGATTCTCCTCCCACTATACCTCTTCCTTCCAATACCTCTCTTGTCTCTCCTATTTCTCCTTTCCCTCATTCTCCTATGCCTTCCGTCACTCCCTCCCGCTCTAACCTCATGCCTTCCTCTGCTCCTCCTTCTTCTACTTCTATCCTACCTTTGAGGAGATCTACCAGAACCAACCTCGGCACTCAACCTAGTTATCTAAAGGATTTCATTTGTAACAATGTGTTTGTTACTGATTTGACAAGGTCTTGTCTTGCCACACCATCCTCTCCTCACACTCTTTCTTTCACTGCCCTCTCTCCACATAACCAACATATTTTTCACTCTATTACTCCTATAGACATGTGATTTTTGACCCTCCCCAAGATTTTTATATTTTAGCGTAAAATATTTAATTTAGGCCTAATATATCTATTTCAACTCATTTTTACTCTTTTACTTTATTTTATTACAAGAAAAATAAAAATTACAAAAAAAAATATAATAGTTTCTTGTTAGCTTTCGCATGGGGTAGTATTTTTATCTTACTTTAAAATGAGTCAATTAAGGTGTTGGATCATAATTATAAGAGTTTTAGAACCCAATTCTTGGCCCAATTCGGATTAGTCCATTAAGCCTAGGGACCTTTCTAGACTCTTCTTTGGAACAAAAAAAACAAATAAAGAAGACCCTAAGGACTTAACACAAAATACCTAGGGACTAATGGGCAAAATACACAAAGATACACCTAAACCTAGACTCTACCTATAAATTAATGCTTAAAAAAAATCAAAGGGAGGGAAGAAAGAACGCAGATACTCTACAAAAGCTGAGCACCGCAGACCAAAAAAGGACCCCCCCACGCGTCGTCTTCTCAAAACGACCCTAGCTCAAAAGCGACCCCTCCCATTCTGCTTCCTCTTCAGGTTCTAAACACATAAGACCCATCAACCATCGATCCCAAACAACCAGAGACCCTCCAGTCGTTACCTCCTATACAAAACCAGCGAGAACGGATCCTCCAATCTCTCTCGATCTCTGAGAACGACGAGCAGTAGCGGACCCCTCCTATCGCGGAAATTCGAAAAAAACCCGACCTTCACCCACCTGCCCTCACCACCCGACCATACACAACACACACCTTTCCTCCAGCATTAGCGTCACACCAATGAGAGCAGCGACCCTCACCAGATCAACGACGAACTCACCAGAAAAGGATGTCTCCCACCATTGTTAACCTTCAACTTCCCCATGCTCCATTGATAACATATTTTTACACATGAAACAGTGTGAAAACTAGCCTGAAGCCATCACTCACGACTCATCTGTCTCTATCCGATGCTGCTACTAGCCTCATTCTCTTTTATTTTTCGCTCGCAAATGTGGCCAGTTTGGGTGTAGCTAAGTCTGGTCGGAAATCTAACGTCCTAGCGACCCTTCTGAGTGTTTTTTAGTGTCATTCCGGCACTCCTGTGGTTGAAGCTGTCGCCAGTGACACTCGTTGTAGATGTTTCTGAGTTTTGGTTTGTTTATAAATGAAGTCTAGACCCGAGAATCTACCCGGATCCATTCAGTCTCTGACAACCTCCGTGTTTTAGCTTTTTGCTATTGTTTGCTCTTTCTATTACACGTTATTAGATCCGAAAGATTAGGAAATATCCATCACCTTTTAAGTTTAGCCGGAAATACAGATTTTCCATTTCCCGTTCAGTTGGCAGTAATATTGTCCTCGTAGCAATTCTGACCTTAGCTACCCGAGAATTGTGGTACATAAGAGCGAGGTAGTCCGGTCAGAGATTCGATGAGGTTTCCAGCGAGATTTTCCGGTTCAGATCTTGTTCGCGGTCCTGTTCGTTCCGTGGCTTAGCATTTTCAAACTGTGAAACAATCAATTTTCAGTATTGAGGTTCATTTCCTCTCTTATTATCTATTTAAATTTATTTGCATATTCTTGCTAATAGCTTTCGATGATCATGAATGCAATATGATTATTTTGTTTATCTCATTATTGATCTAGAATATGTTTAAAAGGGTTTATCAGCTCGTAATTTTGTCCGTAAATAGTCATCTAAATCACAGTTCATGGAATCAATGGTAATAAATATGGTTCGAGTTTAATTAGTTAGTTTGATTTTATACCAAGCAAAGTCGCTTTATGCTAAAGTTTGTCATGGATTATCCGAGCAGCCTTAAGGATTGGTTATCTCTTTCTAGGATGTTAGTTACAATGAAGTTATATGCTGGTTTGGAAGTATTTCTAACGTCACGACTAAGGGTACGGTTCCCGTGACGTAGTTGTGACCCTAAATTTTGAATTAGTTTTAAACAATGAATATCCGTAGTTCACTTTGTTGAATGTCTTCTCCCGGGTTAACAGAATTCATTACCCGGATTTCTATGTTCGCGGACTGCAAAAACAGAGTTAATCTTTCCTCGATTCGGGATTCAAAACCGGTGACTTGGGACACCATAAATCTCCCGACTCTGATTTTAAATAAAATAATCCCGTTTAAATTATCACTTTAAGTTAGAAAAACTCCTTATACCCTTCTGGGGTGTAGGAAAAAAGAGGTGTGACATCTCTGGCGACTCAGCTGGGAACTGAACCCAGAATCTCTGGTTCAGGGTTCAGAATTCGAGCTTAGATGAATTGTTATATTTGGATTTTTTTATTATCTGATTTTATTACATGTTTGGGCCTAATGTGCTAAATGTTGCTTTTACCGCTTTAATATTATCTGAACTGTATATACAAACTGCTACGAAACCCCTCTTTTCTCTCTCTCCTGAGGAGTGCACGCTGGTCGTGACTTCTTTCTGTTAGTGTCATATCCCAAATAGAACGAGGTTCGGACAAGTTGCAAAGCCGAATGATCTTTTGGTTACCGGTACACAGCCCCCCCTCGGCTCGAGTTGTCCGCTCGGGTAAGTCAGGTCTAGAACAAATAAACCCAGGTTTTTAAACCTAGAATAACTCAGCCTCATGTCGGATCCCTAGTAGGAACGTTTGTTTGCATCATGTGCACTTGACTTAGGGGACTCAACACAGGGGTTGGGTCCGTCTAGGACAGGTGTACCCAAAATAACAGACCATCTTGATGCATCCTATGTGCTACATGTTGCATTTATTCAAGGGTAAAAGGGTCATTTGGCGGACCAATGATAGTTGATGGCAAATGAAAAAAGAAAAAAATAGAGAAAAAAAGAGAGAGGGTGAAGTGTGAAAATAAAGCAAGTAGGGCCTAATTATGTTTTCTGTTACATTTTGTTAAGAAAAAAAGAGCTCGAAAAATTCAAAATTTTTTGTACTTTTTCACTATTTTTCAAAAATCAAAAATCAAAAAAAGGGGGAAAAAGAATTATTTTTTTTTGCATGTTTCATCATTCTTCAAAAAAAAAAAATGTTTTCTCTAAAATTAGTTGTTTTTTTAATTCTGGCCCGTATCCAATTTGCCCGAACTACGCATACCTGATTCTCGTCTTTCGGGACGTGATACGTAGGCAACCCACATAGGGTCCGGTCTTTCTAGTAAATCATAGGTTCTTGAATTTGCGAGGTCATAGCCAAATTTTGCACTTCTAGCCATCTTTTGGCCAAATAAGCCATTTTGCAAAAATAGCTTCAATCATGTCTAGCATGTGTCTTAGGGAGTGTTATTGTCTCACATAGTGCTAGTTTAAGTTTTCTCATACAGGTGTGAATCTACTTACTGGAGTTTGAGCATGACATATACCCCAGGATCACTGCATTCAGGAGCTGCTCGAGGAGCCATTTTATGTTTTTGAGTCAATATTTTGTTTTATTTGCTAGTCCTGTATAGTAGTATTTAGTCTTTTAGGTGATATTAGAGTTTGTAATAGTCAAGTTAAGTTTACCGAGTCTTTTGTTATTGTATTTCTTATTTTGTATGTGGAAATGTGTTACAAGTCGAAAATCCAGAAGAAAAAAAGAAGAAATTTTGCGTTTTTGTTATAAGAAATAAAAAAAAAATTCTCCTTTGAGATCGTTTTCCTTTATGCAATCAATATCTAGGACTTAAAATGAATTATTTTTATATTTCCTCTACTATATTAGGACCAAAATTAAAAAAAAAAGAATTTTCTTTTAGTACTTCTTTAAAATCCTTCTTTAAGGTATTAATTCCAAAATCCAAAAAGATTTCCTTTTGAGGTGTTTCTTGGGGAAATTAGTAAAAGATGAAAAAAAATTCTTTTTATTTTCATTAGAACTTTAGGATATTGTACATAGAAAAAGAAACATACTTTATCCGTTGTTTATCATTAGAAATTCTTCTTTAGGCAATCAAAATTGAAATCCAAAAATATTTTGTTTTATCTTTTTCATTGCTTGTTTCGAAACCTTGCATCAGAATATCAAACGATAATTCTAAATATTTTTCTGTGGTTCACTCTTTAGATTTTCTTCCTAAAAAAAAGGAATAAAAAAATATCTTTCTCTTCTAGAGTTTTTCTTTAATAGAGTATTTGTTTCAAAGAAAAGAAATTTTTTTTGTTAAGCTTGAGTTTAAAATAGGTTATAGAACATTAAGCTTAGAAAATTCAAAAAAAAAGGTTTTGCTTCTTTTATTTCTCTTTGCTCATCAGAGTAGTCATTAAGGTAGAAAAAAAACGAAATGAGAACGTTAGTTTGTTTACTTTGTTCCCGATCTTCCCGAACTACGCAAAGATCTGATTCATGCGGCGTCATAATGCGTAGACAACCTACATAGGGTTCGATCGAATCATTTTTTTTATTTTTTTAAAAGAAAAAACAAGAAGAATAAAAAGAGAGGAAAAGATGGTGAAATTATGGGAGGTGAGAATTGAGAAGGAAGAAAAGAGCGACAATCAGAAAGAAAAGGGGAAAGAAAATGAGTGAGCTAAGAAGTGCGAGGAAAGAAAAGAAAAGAGAAGATTCAAATGGACAGATTGAGATGATGCCAAGTGACTTTATGACCCTCGAAGTCATTCTAGAACCATTAATTGTTGCTAGGTGCATTGCACGCAATGTGATATTTCTGGTGATAAATGCCCTAACGCTAACGGGATAACCCCATTTTGTTCCTTTTGATATCATCATAGCAGAAAGGTGGTTGGTTTGTGGTCCTCGAAGTAGTAACTCCTTTCCATAATATAAAGTCAAAAGGCAATGGCAAACAACAACAAAATTGAGTTGGTTGATACAGGTGCCCAAAAGCAATTGGTTGAACAGGACAATGGGTTGGTTGAAGAGGTGAGGATGTTAAGACAACACATGATGGACATGTATCAGGCCTGGATGACTGGGAAGGCACCACCCCCGCCACCACCTAGCTTCCTAAATGCTACCCTTACCCAAACACCGGTCACAGTGCCAGATGATCCCCCATACTCTCCAGATCCACCCGCTTATCATGGCTTTCCCAACCACCCTAGTAGCTCCATCACTCATCTTCTAATTACCTTTCCCAAAAATTGACCCCGGTCTTATCCACCATCCCCAATAATGATCATCCACTCAAAGCTCATGATGCCCAATATTACCCCTCAGAGGTTGCCCACAAGGTTCCCAACTCATACAAGCAGGGTCAGCGGAATGGGCCTCATGTTGTAAATGAAGAGTTCACATGAAGAAAAGGGCGAGATGGGATACCCAGGAGGCTGAAAGGCATAGAACAATCCTTAAAGAACAAACAAGGAAGGGGAGACCAGGGTAGCATGGCTTACAAAGAACTGTCTGTGTCCCCTGACGTTCGCCTGCCCGCGGGATTCAAAGTGCCAAGATTTAACTTGTATGATGGGTGTGGAGATCCGGTAGCCCATTTGAGGGATTATTGCAGTGAAATGAGAAGTGTTGGAAAGAAAGATGATTTGTTGATGGCGTACTTCAGTGAGAGCTTGACTGGGGCAGCGTTGGAATGACATTATCGCCAAGATGTTGGTAAGTAGACTACGTTGGGTGACATGGTTCAAGATTTTGTTCGATACTTTCAATACAGGTCGGGTGTTACCCCAGACCGCTCCTCCCTATCTAAAATGAAAAAGAAGTCGGAGGAAAGCTTTAGAGAGTTTGGGCTCAGATGGAGGGAGCAAGCTGCTCGAGTCAATACCCCGATTGGTGAAGAAGAAATGGTATAGCTTTTCCTACAAGCTCAGGGGCCCACCTACTTCAGTCATTTGATTCCGGACCTGGGGAAGCCTTTCAATGATGTGTTAAAAATGGGGGAGCTAGTAGAAGAGGGAGTCAAGTCAGGCAAAATTATGAGTTGTTCGAAAAACATTTAGAACATCCCAGTAAGCTTGGATGGAAGAAAGAGAAACAGAAAAGATGATCCAATGGGCTTTCCCGATCAACACTTCCAGCCTCGACATCGTCCCCATGGATATCCTTATGCACCAGATGATCCTCCCCAATGCCACTTCTCTCCACAGAACTCCCAAAGTCGTACATCATTCTCCCAGTACCCAACTCCACAAAATGCCTATCTACCCCTACGATCCTATCGAAAACCCCCTGGATCAGGTTTCCGGCCCAGTCAAGCCTTTAAGAATGAGAGGTTACAGAAGAAGAAAACATTCACTCCATTGGGAGTGTCATATGCCAGTATGTTCCAGAGGCTAAGGATATTGGACATGTTGAAGCCGACCCAGATAAAAATGCCAAACCCTCTTCCAAAGAAGTTTGATTTTTCTCAAAGGTGTGCCTATTGATCAGATACCCCCGGGCATGACATAGACAAGTGTTGGAATCTGAAGAATGCGATTCAGAAGCTTATTGATGCATGTGACATTGTAGTGCAAAATCCAGATGCAACAGACACTAGCCAAAGTCCATCGCATGTGCATAATGAGACGCATATGGTGGGTATGGTTTATTTTGAAAAGGAATGTGAGAATTCTTCTGGGAGCCTCGGAGGTCCACGTGCTACTATGCTTTCAATGCTATCAGGGGTTGATCTTAAGAACGAGCCGGCAAAAGGAACCCAAAAGCAATTTGTTAAGAACAATGTGATGAAGACTTGTGGAGGCCCTAGTATTGCTGATGCAGAATTCAGTGGCTAAGATACCACGCTTGGTAATTGGAAAGATGCTCCATTTCCTGGTCGGCCGGAGAGGAGTTTTGGTGGTTTATTTTGTTGGCATTTCTGTTGTCCGGGTTATTTCAGGGTTGTAATCCGGATATTGTCTTGTGACTCAAACCTTTCTATCCTCTTATTTTGCTTAGTTCGTTTAGTCATAATATCCTGTTTAGTGTTGTCTAGGTTTGTTCTAGGTTTATAACCCCAGTTTAGTTTGTTTGTTTTGTTGTCTAAACCCTTTCACCATCTGTCTAATGCCATTTTCCGTTTTCTGTGATTTCTAGTCATTTTCGTTTAGTTCTCTTTTCTTTTCATAGTTCTTTTCCTGTTAACTCTAGTGACATGACATGCACGTGTAATTCTCAGCCTGGTTTTGAAAGTCAGTTTAATCACGAAGCAATGAAACAATGTTGAAGATGTAAGGACATTTGAGGGAAATAAGTAAAGGCATTTTGAGATCACTACAAGCCCGAATTGTGTGAAACTGAGGCAGATAGAACAAAAAGAAATACTATTGAAACGCATCCTACCGCATCAGGTTGAAGCTAAAGGCAAGTTTGCCCCAAATTGGCAGGGGCCGTTCGTGGTAACGAGAGTGTTGTCCAATGGTGCTTTGTATTTAACAGATGTAGAAGGTGAATGCGTGGATATGGTTATCAAGTCTGATACAATCAAAAGGTGTTACGAATGTTTTCCTTGGTTAGCTTAATTGTGTTGTTTGTACTTGGCATGTTTTGAAGATTGGAATGACGAAGGCATTTTGTTCTGCTATCTAAACACTTTATCCTTCGTTACCACTTTGAGCCTCATTTATTTTCTTTCATACCCCTCTTTTGGAATCAGTAGCAAAGTTCAGAAACGCAAGCGTGAAAGATGAGTAAAGGAAAAAGAGAAAAGAAAAAGAATGAAAAGAGAGAGAAGAAAAGGAAAAAGAAAGAGAAAAGAAAAAAAAAGAGAAAAAAGAGAAGACAACAACAACAAAAAGAAAAGAAGGAAAGAAGAGAAAAGAAAAAGAAAAGAAAAATCACAACAAACAAAGTAATTCCTATAACATGAACTATGTTCGACCTGATTCCTTTTAAGGATACGTAAGCAGCCGCACGGTTCGGTCTCATCAAAATAAAAATCCAAAAGTGCCCAAGCAAGAAACTGGAGCAGAAGTTGTGGTTGTTGTAAGAAATCTGATTCCGAAAGTTGTAATTTTGAACCCATGTGAATTGTTTTGAGCCTTTGATATCCTTTCTTTTTAACCCTATCCAAAATCCCATATTACGGTCCAAAGAAAGACATTCCGATCAGTCTTTGAGAGATGTCAAGTCAAGCAAGGAGAGGTAATTCATATCAGGGGCAACACTCTGGTCCAAGCAGAAAAATAATGAAAATGAGAGAGTCTTATTGGTGAAAACCCTCACGGGCACCGTAGGGCGACGGAAGCCGAGAGAAATCCAAAAATGAGAGAGTCTTATTGGTGAAAACCCTCGCGAGCACCGTAAGGTGATGTTAAGTTGAGAGAAAGAACAGAATGAGAGAGGCTTGATGGTGAAAACCCTTCGGGCACTACAAGTCGAATAAGGATTGTGAATCAGATTGGATAATCAGAGCATTGAAGTTCAGTTTCACGGTTCAGGGGTATAACAAGAGTTGAACATCATACTTGTTTGACAGATTAGGCCACTTAATCAACATGTGCATGTCATGATCATTAGAGTTGGTATCTGCATCTGATAGATTTCTACTTTGTAGTTTTCTTGTTAGGAATCATCTCTTTCCTTTGTCCTTTACTTTGTTCCTTTTGTCTTGTTTACTTCTTCTTCCTGAGTCCGTTTGGTCAAAATAAGTGAGAAATGACTTCAAAATTTGCCACCAGCTTTCCAATTGCACAAAACGGGATCCGGCCAACACATCAAAGTGGCATAAGTTAGGAAAGAACAAGCATACTGAGTTGGTAGCAATCAACATGCTTTGGAGTCCATGAGAAATACAAAGGTTTGGTATATTTCAATTCGTGAATAGTGCAACAGATAGATGATGTTGGGTGAACGGTCAAAGGTATTCTCTGTGATGAGATCAACAAAGAAAGTGTTTAACCAGTGACTGTCACACCTCCTTTTTCCGCGCCCGCGGGGCGCGAGGGAGTTTTTTCCAATTAAAGGACAACCGAAACGGGATTTGTTCATTTATTTCAGAGTCGCCACTTGGGAGATTTAGGGTGTCCCAAGTCACCAATTTTAATCCCGAATCGAGGAAAATAATGACTCTATATTACAGTCTGCGTACCAGAAATCTAGATAAGGAATTCTGTTAACCCGGGAGAAGGTGTTAGGCATTCCCGAGTTCCGTGGTTTTAGCACGGTCGCTCAACTGTTATATTTGGCTTATTTATCTGATTTTTAATACAATATGAACTTATGTGCAAATTTATCTTTTAACCGCTTTATTATTATTGTTTTTACAAGAATGTGAACATCGCTTAAAATATATCTTTGGACTGTGTCATATGAAATGCACCCACAATCCGAAACATATTTTATTTGATGTTTTAGGATTTGGATTTGGGTCGCATGAAATGCACACCCGAGTTTAAGAAAATTAAATTATTAAAGGTGCGCCTAAAGAGACTATCGCGTTATTATTTTGCGGAGGCCGTGAAATTCGCTAAACGACCCTCCTGAATTCTAAGTAATTTTAAACAAGTATTTACTGAGGGCCCCGCAATTTGTATTTTTATTCGGCGAGGCTCATCTCATTCTTATTTTTTTATTATTATTATTTTATTATTTTTTTTTTATATTTTAAAGGGATGCCATTTTTACGCTTTTAACCATACTAAACCTTACAACTTCTTTACAACTAAAATCTCATAACTTGTTAGAAGTTTAATAAAAAGATTTTTAGCGAATGAGTATTTCGGGAGTAGTAATAACATGTACTAATAATAATTTTTTGAATGAACTAAGCGAAGGAAAGGACGAACAAATTAACGGCAAACTTGTGTCATAGAACAACTAGTCAAACTTAATTAAATGACATCAAATAAACAAGAATCACATAACGCAAAATGAGCAAAAATGCATACGATGAAAACATAAGCAGAAAATTATCATACCAATTTCTATATTGCATTTTTTGAACTTTTGACATAACATTTCCTTATTTAATGCTCGAGGTTTACTAACCTTTGAACCTCGGCAAACTTAGGACGACAAACACGATTCCGACGGAACTCAAGCCGGACCTCTCTGAATGAAGAACAACGACGGAACCTCGGACAGCGCCTCGACGAACCAAAGTCGACCTCGACGGAAAAACAGAAAACTCGGCCAAGCAAGATCGCAGCAACCCACCGCTGCTCGGAAACGCAGCTACGACTGCCTGGCATGCAGCGATAGCTGCTCGTCGGACTGAAAATGGCGGACTGGTTCGTTAGAGCTAGGAGGAGGAGGGGTGGTTGCCGGTGTTTGGTGGTCGAAGGGACTGGGGCTGCGACGGGGTGGGTTGTTGACGTTGGTCATGGTGCTGGGGTGACAGTGACGGGGGGTCAGCTGGGTAGGTTTTGGAAGTGGTTTTGAGGCGTCAATGGTGGTTTTGGTCGGTGTCGTTTGGGTGTGTTCGTTGGTGGTGTCGGACGGTGGTGATGGGGTGGTGTTTGGTCGTTGGTTATGTTGGTCCGGTGCTCGGGGGGAAAGTTCGGTCAGTAGGGTCGTTTACAGTAGGTGTTTGGACGTTGCGAGGAGGAGGAGGGTCGTCGTGGGTTGAAGAGCGGTGGTCTGTTTGGACAGGAGGAGGAGGTTGGTTGTTTGGACAGGAGGAGGAGGTTGCCGGTGCTGGGGGGGGCTGTTCGTTGATGGAGGGGGGCTCCTCTCGTTCTTTCTTTCTTTTCGTTTCCTCTGCTTCTTCTTCTTAAGAAGAAGATAAACAGTACATGTTTTCTCTGTTTTTTTTTTTTTTTTTTCAAATTTTCAAAATCCCTCCCTTTGTCAAATGTGTAGTCCGTGTATTTGGCATGGTTTGCCCCGAAAAATGAGCCCACGCGTGGTGGGGTTCAAGGCATATGTTCCCCACGCGTGGTGGGGTTCCCCACGTGTCCTGGACACGGTTTATTATGGGCTAGGTCCGAAAATTAGGCCTATAACCGGGTAGTTTGAACCCGAATATTATTCTTTTGCCCGGACCCGAGAAATAGGAATACGTTGCTTAACTAGTCCTATGTAAGCAAAATAACTACCAAAAATAAGACTAGTATTTAAACGAAACTATATATTTTTAAATATTTTTCAAGATTTTAAAATAGCTACAAAAATATTAATAAAACTATTTTTTTGTAATTTTCGTAAATATTAAGATAAAATATGAAGTAATATTTTTTGTATTTTTCAAAGTTAAAATAACTATAACATATTAATAAAACTATTTTTTTGTAATTTTCGTTTTTTTTAATAAAGACAAAAATATGAAATAATATTTTTTGTATTAAAATGACTTCAAAACATTAATAGAATTATATATATATTTTTTGTTAATTTCCGAATTTATATAAAGTACCAAAATAAAGTGCAATTTTTTGATTTTTTTCAAGTTTATGAGGGATACATAAACTAAAATTTATATATATACTTTTTTTTTTGTAATTTTTCTTTTTGCAATGAAATAAAGTAAAAATAGTTAAAATAGCTATACTAGACCCAATTTCACATATTCACACTAAAAATGTGAAAATTCTCGGGGAGGGTCAAAAATCACGTGCTTACAGCTGCCCCTCTTTGACTGGAAACACGAAGAGTTTTCCGACAAAGAACGACTAGCCGTGTTTTTGACCCGACCATTACTTGGACGGACTACACTTCAGGAAAGGGAGGGAATGTGACCGAGCCCTGGTATCCGAGCTGCCTACATATCCTTGGTTATACAGGAATCAGGCCACGTGTAGTTCGGAAATGAGAGAGATAGTGAAGTGTACCGAGGTGAAGAGCCGATCGAGGTGCCGTTCCGTTGAGGTTCCGGTCCGCGGTCCTGTCGTTACAACAAAAATGAAAACTGAAAAAGACTAACTAAGCCTATCAGCTACTAGTTACAAGGATTCCTATCTCTTAAGTCTTCTGAAACTTGGTCTTGAGTCTTGAATGGTGCTTCATACAGACTTTGGATTTGAACCTTGATACTTGCTAGTTGTAGGCGCTAGTTCTTGAGCAGATCACATCCGTTCTCCACTTCCGTGCTTCGGATTCATTCATTTTTTCTTTTTCTTTTTCTTTTTTTTTTCTTTTTGTGACTAGCTTTTGTTGACCATCCCAGACTGTTGACTTGCGTTCTTGGGGCGAGCTTCTTGTTGCTTCTATCTTGGATTGAGTGCTGGGATTTTTGTTGTGACTTCCTGCCTTCCAATGGGTTACGGCTTGACTTTGAACGATCCCGCTGTTCTACAGGCGGACCCCTAACTTCTTCAATCTTTGACATATAACAATCTTCTGCTCTACAGGCAGGCCCCTGACAATCAAAACAAACAAAACAAACAAAATTTCCTAACCCAGTTTGCACTGGGAAGGTTTGTGAGTCGTTAGCAAAATCGTAGCCCACTGATACTACTGGTGCAGTGCTGAGAGTGAACTAAACACTAGATTAGGATGTATTCCCTTGTTATGCAGGTGGGCGCCTAACTCCAATGCTTGAAATGTAAGGACTGAAATGTATTCCTCCGTTCTATGGGCGGGCGCCTGGCTTTAGGAAAATGACTCTTCTTTTTTTCAAAATGTTTTTTTTTAGCATCTTAGGAGAAAGATTCATCGGACTAAGATTTTGATCCTAGGAGAAGGTTCGTCAGACTAGGTCATTTTTGTTTTTTGGTTATCTTAGGAGAAAGATTCATCAGACTAAGATTTTGATCCTAGGAGAAGGTTCATCAGACTAGGTCTCTATCTCAGGAGAAAAATTCATCGGACTAAGATTTTGATCCTAGGAGAAGGTTCATCAGACTAGGTCATTTTTTTTTGGTTATCTTAGGAGAAAGATTCATCAGACTAAGATTTTGATCCTAGGAGAAGGTTCGTCAGACTAGGTCTCTATCTTTTGGTATCTCAGGAGAAAGACTCATCAGACTGAGATTTTGATCCTAGGAGAAGGTTCGTCAGACTAGGTCTCTATCTTAGGAGAGAAATTCGTCAGACTAAGATTTTGATCCTAGGAGAAGGTTCGTCAGACTAGGTTTTTTATTTTTGGTTATCTTAGGAGAAAGATTCATCAGACTAAGATTTGGATCCTAGGAGAAGGTTCGTCAGACTAGGTCTCTATCTTAGGAGAAAAATTCATCGGACTAAGATTTTGATCCTAGGAGAAGGTTCATCAGACTAGGTCATTTTTTTAAACAACTTAGGAGGAAATGCATCTCCTATGGGTAAACTTAACTTTGAGGAAGTGTGTTTCCTATTGGTGAAACTTGCTTTAGGACGTGCGTCTCCTATTGGGTGCAATAAACTTAGGAAGTGCGTCTCCTATTGGTAGAACTGAACTTAGGAAGTGCGTCTCCTATGGGTGAAATGAACTTAGGAAGTGCGTCTCCTATGGTGAAACTCGCTTAGGAAGTGCGTCTCCTATTGGTGAAACTTGCTTTAGGAAGTGCGTCTCCTATGGTGAAACTGAACTTTAGGAAGTGCGTCTCCTATGGTGAAACTGACTTAGGAAGTGCGTCTCCTATTGATGAAACTTGCTTAGGAAGTGCGTCTCCTATTGGTGAAACTTGCTTTAGGAAGTGCGTCTCCTATGGTGAAACTGAACTTTAGGAAGTGCGTCTCCTATGGTGAAACATATCTTAGGAAGTGCGTCTCCTATTGGTAAAACTGAAACTTAGGAAGTGCGTCTCCTATGGTGAAACATATAAACTTTAGGAAGTGTGTCTCCTATTGGTAGAGCTGAACTTAGGAAGTGCGTCTCCTATGGTAAAACTGAACTTAGGAGGGAATGCATCTCCTATGGGTGAAACTGAAACAAACCTAGGAGGAAATGCGTCTCCTATGGGTAAAACTAAAACTTAGGAGGAAATGCATCTCCTATGGGTAAAGACGTGGAATGTATGCCTCTATTATCTGGGCGGGCTCCCAATTTCAACACTTGAAATAAAAGACTGAATGTATGCCTCTGTTATCTGGGCGGGCTCCCAATTTCAACACTTAAAATAAAAGACTGAATGTATGCCTCTATTATCTGGGCGGGCTCCCAATTTCAACACTTAAAATAAAAGACTGAATGTATGCCTCTATTATCTGGGCGGGCTCCCAACTTCGACACTTGAAAATAAAAAGACTGAATGTATGCCTCTATTATCTGGGCGGGCTCCCAATTTCAACACTTAAAATAAAAGACTGAATGTATGCCTCTATTATCTGGGCGGGCTCCCAACTTCGACACTTGAAAATAAAAAGACTGAATTTATGCCTCTGTTATCTGGGCGGGCTCCCAATTTCAACACTTAAAAGTAAAGACTGAAACCAACATATCCTATTTGAGGGCGGATGAACCCAACATATCCTATTTGAGGGCGGATGAACCCAACAGATCCTATTTGAGGGCGGATGAACCCGACAGATCCTATTTGAGGGCGGATGAACCCAACAGATCCTATTTGAGGGCGGAGTAACCCAACAGATCCTATTTGAGGGCGGATTAACCCGACAGATCCTATTTGAGGGCGGATGAACCCGACAGATCCTATTTGAGGGCGGATGAACCCGACAGATCCTATTTGAGGGCGGATGAACCCGACAGATCCTATTTGAGGGCGGATGAACCCAACATATCCTATTTGAGGGCGGATGAACCCGACAGATCCTATTTGAGGGCGGATGAACCCGACAGATCCTATTTGAGGGCGGATGAACCCAACATATCCTATTTGAGGGCGGATGAACCCAACATATCCTATTTGAGGGCGGATGAACCCAACATATCCTATTTGAGGGCGGATTAACCCAACAGATCCTATTTGAGGGCGGATTAACCCAACAGATCCTATTTGAGGGCGGATTAACCCAACAGATCCTATTTGAGGGCGGATTGACCCGACAGATCCTATTTGAGGGCGGATTAACCCGACAGATCCTATTTGAGGGCAGATTAACCCAACAGATCCTATTTGAGGGCGGATGAACCCAACAGATCCTATTTGAGGGCGGATGAACCCGACATATCCTATTTGAGGGCGGATGAACCCAACATATCCTATTTGAGGGAGGATGAACCCAACATATCCTATTTGAGGGCGGATGAACCCAACATATCCTATTTGAGGGCGGATGAACCCAACATATCCTATTTGAGGGCGGATGAACCCAACATATCCTATTTGAGGGCGGATTAACCCAACATATCCTATTTGAGGGCGGATTAACCCAACATATCCTATTTGAGGGCGGATGAACCCAACATATCCTATTTGAGGGCGGATGAACCCAACATATCCTATTTGAGGGCGGATGAACCCAACATATCCTTAAGACTTGAAATGTCTTACCTCGAATACTTGCTGGGGATTGAGATGAATTTTCCCCTTTTTTTTCATTATTATCCTTTTTTTTAATTCCTTTTTTTTGTTTTGTTTTTGCATAGCTTCTTCCTTCAAAGACTACCTCCCTTGATTTACTTACCTGTTGGGTGGTAAAATGTTATCAGCTGAGGGTACCTGACTTCCAGAAAATTTTCTAAATGGAAGGAAAATTTTCTGCCCCAGTTTGATAATATCCCTTGTGGCATGCGCTTCTGCATCAATGCCATTTCCTTTACCTGTTTCAAATCAAACAAAATTTGTTAGTTTAAAACATGGTGGTTGGTTGTGATACTCCTGCTGGGATGGTTCTCCCTTCCTCCCTCCTTGCTCTGTGTTCCACAACTTGTTGGGGATGATATTATGTGCTGGGGATAATCCCTTCCTGCTGGGGATATCCATCTTCTTTTGTGGCATAGCTCGGAAACTGGCATTTTCCCGACCTTTTAGTCTAGTATGGATTTCGCCAAATCATGCTCACTACTCTCCTTGCTCTGTTCACGTGCCTTGTCTTTGAGGTTTATAACCTTGGTTTTGGCAAGGATATCCCTCTTGATGCTCGTCAATCCTTTTGTCAATTCCCTTTGCTGGGGATATCTTTATTGACACTGGTCTCGCGCTTGTTCCTTGCTGACTATACCATTTGGATATACTAGTCAGATCTCATCTTGGAAAGCTGATGGCATATTTTTGAAGTCATTTCATACTTGTTCTGACCGGACAGACTCTATTGGGGAAATTTTGTGAAAGGAGAAAAACAACAGAAACAAAATAAAAGACAAAGGACACGATGACTCTTTTACAAAAGAAACTATAAATAAAAACCTATCAAACGCAGATACCGACTCTAATGGCCATGACATACGTATGTGGCCTATCCTCTACCGTCAATCATCTTTCAAGATCTTCCATTGGCGATTCCCCCTCTGATTCTCAATCTTATTCAACTTGTAGTGCCCGAAGGGTTTTCACTATCAAGTCTCTCTCATTTTGGTTTTCTCTCAGCTTTCATCGCCTTATGGTGCCTGTGAAGGTTTTCACCGATAAGACTCTCTCATTTGTATCACTTTCCAGCTGGGGATTTGGAGTGTCGCCGGTACGACTCTTTCTGCTGGAGATTAGAGTCCTTTCTGCTGTGGAACAGAATGTTATGTTCGCCAGTAAGACTCTTCATTTGTCTGACTTGGCATCTTTTGAAGACTGATCGGAAGGTCTTTCTTTGGACCGTAATGTGGGTTTTGGATAGGGCTAGAAAGAAAGGGTATAAAAGGCTCAAAAATGCATTAATTTTGGGTTATTAATTACAACCTTCGGAATTAGATTTATTTACAACAAACACAACTTTTGCCCCAGTTTCTTGCTTGGGGATATTTTAATTGATGATTTTTCATTTTTCAAAACTATGACCGAGCCGTGAAGTGCCTACGTATCCTCTTTGAGGAATCAGGTCAAGCGTAGTTCCCAATTCCTCTTTTCATTCCGACTTTCTTTTGTTTTTTTTTCTTTGTTATCAATTTTCTTTTCTTTTCTTTTCTCTTTTTTTTTTCTTTTTTTTCGTTGTTGTTTTCTTTCTTTCTCTCTTTTTTTCGTTGTTACTGATTCCGAACGAGGGGTATGAAAGAAAAATAAATAAAGGCTCAAAAGGGGTAACGAAGGATAAAGTGTTTAGGTAGCAGAACAAAATGCCTTCGTCATTCCAGTCTTCAAGACATGCCAAGTGCAAACAACACAATTAAACAATAGATTTATAGTCTCTTCCGATGGTGCTAGACTTGACAATTATATTCAACATCTGTTTGTTCATTTGTCACTTCTAAACACCGCTGGGCGATACTCTCATTATCATGAGCGCCCTTCATGCCAATTTGGCGAATCTTGGTTTTAACGGTTTTCTTTGTGCTTAACTTGCCCCAGTTCCACATGACTCGAGCTCTGAATAATCTCAAACCGTCGTTATTTCTTTTAAATGGTTTGATCGCCTTTCTGGGGTTTTATGATTAACTTTAAAGACTAGGCCCAAACTGTGTGCGCATGTCATGTCACTAGAATCGATGCTGAATAAAAATGACATAATGACTAAACAGAAAGATGACTGGGAATAATCAAAGACTGAATTTTTTGCATTGGACTGAACAAATGGTTTTAAAACAAAGCAAAACGGAATAAAATCCTAAACAACTTGGACAAAACTTAAACAAACTGCTATGACAAAAATGGAAAGATAAGAAGGTTTGACACAGGACAAAATCCAAATTACAACCTTAATAATCCGGACAACAGAAATGACAACAAAATAAGCCACTACAAGCTTCTCTCTTGCTAACCAAGGAACGGAGCGTCCTCCCACTTTATCAAACTTGGCATCTTAGCCACTGAGCTTTGCATTAGTATTGTCAAGACCATTGCCAACTTCAATATCATTACCCTTAGTCAACAAGTTCCCAATAGGACTGGAATGCTTCTATCATCAGGCCTGATCCCCGCAGAGTGTGCATCATGAGGTGCAAGTAAAGGATTCCGGGTGTCATTGTCCGGCTTACCACAAACCAACCACCTTAACTTATTTGCAAAACAAACAGGTTAGAATGGACTCAGTAAAGTCGGTCCTCATTATTGACAACATCTTTTTTCTTTTTCTTTGTTTTCTTTTTCGCTTTTTCTTTTCATTTTTTTTCGTTCTTTTTTTTCATTTCTTTTTTTCATTTTTTTTCATTTCTTTTTCATTTCTTTTTTTTCATTTCTTTTTTTTGTTGTGGTCGAATCTTATGGAGATTGCCTACGTATCATGACCCCGCATGAATCAGACCTTGCGTAGTTCGTGCCAATAAAAGATAAACAACAGTAAACATTTTTCAATTTTCATATTAGAACAAACTGGGTTTCAAGGATTTAAAGATGACCCGCAAACTTGAAAATCGAACAAATTGCATGTTCTAATCAAAAGATTGGCAAAAAAAACAAAATTCCAGCTCCTTTTCTCTGTTCGACAAATGCAACCAAATGGTTATTTTTGCAAATGTGGCCCCTTCCAAATTTCACATGAATTTTGAGGTCGGGGAGGATTATTTTGACACTTTACAAACTTGTCCATTCTTTTACGAAAATAACCTTTCGACAACTGAAAGATACTCTAAGGCTATTTCGGCAAGAACGGTTTAAGACGCGGCCGAAGCTGGCTCGGCTTATTATGACAAATTTTGAACGGTATTCACTTGACCGTCGACTCTTTGTTTTTTTTTTCAAATTATGATAAAACTTGGTGTTGCAAAACACGGCCCTTCAGCGTCTCGGGGACGAAGCTTTTTTAAGGCTGTGTGGGTCAACTGGACCAAAATCCTAAACATGACCCAAAGGTGGCTGTTTATGCAAAGTCAGCCTTCCGGCGTCCCTTTCGGGAACATTCGGCTATGTCTTGATAAAACAACGTCACCCGACTTCTTTATGACAAAACTAAAATTTGACATGTATTTTTTTTTATTATTATTATTTGTTTTTTGGCCTTTTTTAGCAAAAGGTGGGGTGGACATCACCCGACTTATTTATGACAAGATTAAAATTTTTGATTTTTAGCTATTTTAGCAAAAGGTGGGGTTGGACCCGATGAGGGTTGCCTACGTATCTCACATCCGGTGAGAATCAAACCCGCGTAGTTCGGGCAAAAGAACTACTTTAAAAGAAGAAATGAAGTATATTTTTTTTGGATTTTTGATTGATTTTTTTTGAAAGAAACACTTCTAAGATATATTTTTTGAATTTTCATTTGCTCTTTTTTCTTTATTCTAGAGAAGAAGAAGAAAATATTTTTCGGAATTTTGCTTTTAATAAAAGAAATGCTTCTCAAAATGTTTTTTTTTTGAATTTTGAATTTTTTTCAATTTCGAAAAAAGAATCAAAATATTTTCGGATTTGTTTTTCTATTTTATCTTTTTTGAATTTTGAACTTTCTTTTGATTTTTTTTTTGGATTATATATACTTATTTTTGGAACAAATAATAAAATCACATTCAACGCCGGACTCTTTTTATTTTTATTTCTGGCATTTTCATAGACAAACAAAATAAAACTTTTTTTTTTTAAAAACAAACTCTTTTTCATTTTCATTTAATGACAAAACAAACTATTTTCTTTAATATTTAAAAAAACCAGACAGAACAATGATGATTTTTTATTTTTCCTTTGCTTTTAATATAACAAACTAACAAGACATTTTTCATTTTCTCAAAATTTCACCAGAGTTTCGATACTACTCGGACATTGATTTTTCTCTAAAAATAAGTAGTTATATCTCTACACTGTCATTTTTCTCCTCTTTTTCACGATTTTTTTTAATCTCTTTTTTTTTAATCTGTGGAAAATAATGAAAACATGCAAAAAATTTTGAATTTTCATGCTTTGTTTTATTTGTAATTTTATTTTTTTATATTTGTTATTTCTTTCAAAAATGTGGCATGGGAGACATAATGATTTCCAAGACTTCTTGGATTCCGCAAATGCTCCCTATGCGCTTTTCCCAACATATGAAGCGTGGGGGACATATGGGAATTCCAAGACTTCTTGGATTCCAAGAATGTTCCCCATGTGCTTTCCCAAAAAGCAAGCGTGGGGGACATAGGGAATTCCAAGGCTTCTTGGATTCCACAAATGTTCCTCATGCTTTGATTAAAATAACATCATGCTGGAAATGACCAAATGACCCATTCGCCCTTGACTGAATATAACATGTAGCACATAGGATGCCATAAGATGGTCTATTATTTTCAGGTTGCTTGTCCTAGACGGACCCAACCCCTGTGTTGAGTCCCCTAAGTCAAATGCACATGATGCAAATAAACGTTCCTACTAGGGATCCGGCATGTGGCTTTGTTATACTAGGTTCAAAAACCTGGGTCGGTGTTCTAGACAGTGTACCCGAGCGGACAACTCGAGCTGAGGAAGGAGCTCCTTTCCGGGAACCAAAAGGCCAGCCGGCTTAGAAACTTTCCGAGCCTCTTTTATTTAGGGTATGACACTAACAGAATAGGGAGTCTCAACCAGTAAGCACATCCCCGGAGGTAAGAAGAGAAAGGTTTAGGCACAGTTTATATACAGTTTCAAATAATATCAAAGCGGTAAAAGCAGCATTTAGCACATTAGGCTCAAAACATGTAATAATCAGATAATAAATAAAGCCAAATAATAATAATTACTCTAAGCTCGAATTCTTAACCCTGAACCAGTGGTTCTGGGTTTTTAGTCCCCAACAGAGTCGCCAGAGCTGTCACACCTCCTTTTTCCGCGCCCGCGGGGCGCGAGGGAGTTTTTTCCAATTAAAGGACAACCGAAACGGGATTTGTTCATTTATTTCAGAGTCGCCACTTGGGAGATTTAGGGTGTCCCAAGTCACCAATTTTAATCCCGAATCGAGGAAAATAATGACTCTATATTACAGTCTGCGTACCAGAAATCTAGATAAGGAATTCTGTTAACCCGGGAGAAGGTGTTAGGCATTCCCGAGTTCCGTGGTTTTAGCACGGTCGCTCAACTGTTATATTTGGCTTATTTATCTGATTTTTAATACAATATGAACTTATGTGCAAATTTATCTTTTAACCGCTTTATTATTATTGTTTTTACAAGAATGTGAACATCGCTTAAAATATATCTTTGGACTGTGTCATATGAAATGCACCCACAATCCGAAACATATTTTATTTGATGTTTTAGGATTTGGATTTGGGTCGCATGAAATGCACACCCGAGTTTAAGAAAATTAAATTATTAAAGGTGCGCCTAAAGAGACTATCGCGTTATTATTTTGCGGAGGCCGTGAAATTCGCTAAACGACCCTCCTGAATTCTAAGTAATTTTAAACAAGTATTTACTGAGGGCCCCGCAATTTGTATTTTTATTCGGCGAGGCTCATCTCATTCTTATTTTTTTTTTATTATTTTTTTTTTTTATATTTTAAAGGGATGCCATTTTTACGCTTTTAACCATACTAAACCTTACAACTTCTTTACAACTAAAATCTCATAACTTGTTAGAAGTTTAATAAAAAGATTTTTAGCGAATGAGTATTTCGGGAGTAGTAATAACATGTACTAATAATAATTTTTTGAATGAACTAAGCGAAGGAAAGGACGAACAAATTAACGGCAAACTTGTGTCATAGAACAACTAGTCAAACTTAATTAAATGACATCAAATAAACAAGAATCACATAACGCAAAATGAGCAAAAATGCATACGATGAAAACATAAGCAGAAAATTATCATACCAATTTCTATATTGCATTTTTTGAACTTTTGACATAACATTTCCTTATTTAATGCTCGAGGTTTACTAACCTTTGAACCTCGGCAAACTTAGGACGACAAACACGATTCCGACGGAACTCAAGCCGGACCTCTCTGAATGAAGAACAACGACGGAACCTCGGACAGCGCCTCGACGAACCAAAGTCGACCTCGACGGAAAAACAGAAAACTCGGCCAAGCAAGATCGCAGCAACCCACCGCTGCTCGGAAACGCAGCTACGACTGCCTGGCATGCAGCGATAGCTGCTCGTCGGACTGAAAATGGCGGACTGGTTCGTTAGAGCTAGGAGGAGGAGGGGTGGTTGCCGGTGTTTGGTGGTCGAAGGGACTGGGGCTGCGACGGGGTGGGTTGTTGACGTTGGTCATGGTGCTGGGGTGACAGTGACGGGGGGTCAGCTGTTGATAGGAATCGGCAAAGACCTTCTTGTACACGTCCTCGAGGGCAGCATTCATGGCAATCATCACTACTTTCTCCCGAGGGCGCTGGGTAGGTTTTGGAAGTGGTTTTGAGGCGTCAATAGTGGTTTTGGTCGGTGTCGTTTGGGTGTGTTCGTTGGTGGTGTCGGACGGTGGTGATGGGGTGGTGTTTGGTCGTTGGTTATGTTGGTCCGGTGCTCGGGGGGAAAGTTCGGTCAGTAGGGTCGTTTACAGTAGGTGTTTGGACGTTGCGAGGAGGAGGAGGGTCGTCGTGGGTTGAAGAGCGGTGGTCTGTTTGGACAGGAGGAGGAGGTTGGTTGTTTGGACAGGAGGAGGAGGTTGCCGGTGCTGGGGGGGCTGTTCGTTGATGGAGGGGGGCTCCTCTCGTTCTTTCTTTCTTTTCGTTTCCTCTGCTTCTTCTTCTTAAGAAGAAGATAAACAGTACATGTTTTCTCTGTTTTTTTTTTTTTTTTTTCAAATTTTCAAAATCCCTCCCTTTGTCAAATGTGTAGTCCGTGTATTTGGCATGGTTTGCCCCGAAAAATGAGCCCATGCGTGGTGGGGTTCAAGGCATATGTTCCCCACGCGTGGTGGGGTTCCCCACGTGTCCTGGACACGGTTTATTATGGGCTAGGTCCGAAAATTAGGCCTATAACCGGGTAGTTTGAACCCGAATATTATTCTTTTGCCCGGACCCGAGAAATAGGAATACGTTGCTTAACTAGTCCTATGTAAGCAAAATAACTACCAAAAATAAGACTAGTATTTAAACGAAACTATATATTTTTAAATATTTTTCAAGATTTTAAAATAGCTACAAAAATATTAATAAAACTATTTTTTTGTAATTTTCGTAAATATTAAGATAAAATATGAAGGTACTATTTTTGTATTTTTTCAAAGTTAAAACGACTATAAAATATTAATAAAACCATTTTTTGTAATTTTCGTAAATATTAAGATAAAATATGAAGTAATATTTTTTGTATTTTTCAAAGTTAAAATAACTATAACATATTAATAAAACTATTTTTTGTAATTTTCGTTTTTTTTAATAAAGACAAAAATATGAAATAATATTTTTTGTATTAAAATGACTTCAAAACATTAATAGAATTATATATATATTTTTTGTTAATTTCCGAATTTATATAAAGTACCAAAATAAAGTGCAATTTTTTGATTTTTTTCAAGTTTATGAGGGATACATAAACTAAAATTTATATATATACTTTTTTTTGTAATTTTTCTTTTTGCAATGAAATAAAGTAAAAATAGTTAAAATAGCTATACTAGACCCAATTTCACATATTCACACTAAAAATGTGAAAATTCTCGGGGAGGGTCAAAAATCGCGTGCTTACAGTGACAAGCAAAGTATTCCAAGCAGAAATCAAAGTTATCGTGACAAGTGAGGGAACAATAGACTTCAAGGCCAAGGCCAGTGATTTAAGTCAGGAAGGAACAGCATGCGCACTAAGTGGATGGCAATTAACGTGCTTTGGAATTCATGTCAACATAAGAGCACGATGCAAAAAATGGAGGGTGTTAGGTGGACGGATCAAAGGTATTTTCGGCGAAACACAAAGGTTGGTAAATGTCAGTTCATGAGTAATGCAACAGATAGAGGGTATTGGGTCTGAACGGAGAAGAGGTATTTTCTGTGATAAGGATGACAGAGAAAGTGATTAGTCAATAAACAAGCAAGGTCTTCGAGTGGAAATCGGTTATCATGAGAAGTGAAGGAGCAACCACCCTCAAAGTCAAGGCCACAAACCAACCACCATATTTTTAAACTGACAGGATTTTTCTTTGATTTGAAATAGTGGCAGGAAATCTCGTTTGTTTCGGAAAAACCCACCGTAAGAAAAGGCAAGCACCAGACAGGTTTGACCGTAAACTCTCAGGACCCGTCTGGATAATGGGATTTAATTTAAAGTTTTCAGGACCCTCCTGGAAAATGGAATTTAGTTTAAAATTCAAAACAATTATGAGTAACAAGATCTAGCATAAGTGCGCCCCAAAGGAACATAAGTAGGCTTCAAAGTTTACGTGTTTGAGATAGGATTCAATTAGGAGTTTTCAGGACCCTCCTGAATAACGGGACTTAGCTTTAGGATTTCCATTGGATAATAAGGTTTAAAGTAAGTTTTGTTGTAGGGTAATATAATTTAGCCGTGAAATTATCACTCTTAAGATAAAAATTGACTTTTGATTTTCAGGACCCTCCTGGATAATGGGACGTAGTTTAAAACTGGCTTGCATAACAAGATTTAACGGAAGTAACACGTTTAGAAGATATAACTTAGATTTAAAATTGTCGTTTAGTTAAGAATTGTCAAGACCCTCCTGGATAATGGGGAGTAGTTTAAGACCTTCTTAGATAACAAGATTTAGCGGAAGTCATGCCTTTAAAAGATATAGCTTAGATTTAAAATTGTCGTTTAGTTAAGAGTTGTCAGGACCCCCTGGATAACGGGACCTACCTTTCAAATTCTTAGTAATATGATTCAGTTTAACACTCACATATGTACCCAGCTACCAAACTGGGGCAGGAAATTTTCTTTGTTTTGTCTATTTTGTTAAAATCAGGTACCCGCCTGGAAAGCAGGGAATACATTTCAAGTTCAGCAATCAGGAGCCCGCCTGGAGAGCAGGGAATACATTTCAAGTCAACAGTCAGGAGCCCGCCTAGAGAGCAGGGAATACATTTCAGTTCAGTAGTCAGGAGCCCGCTTGGAGAGCAGGGAATACATTCAAGTCAGTAGTCAGGAGCCCGACTGGAGAGCAGGGAATACCTTTCAAATCAGCAGTCAGGAGCCCGCCTGGAGAGCAGGGAATACATTTCAAATCAGTAGTCAGGAGCCCGCCTGGAGAGCAGGGAATACATTTCAAGTCAGTAGTCAGGAGCCCGCCTGGAGAGCAGGGAATACATTCAGGTCAACAGTCAGGAGCCCGCCTAGAGAGCAGAGAATACATTTCAAGTCAACAGTCAAGAGCTCGCCTGGAGAGTAGGGAATACATTCAAGTTCAGCAGTCAGGAGCCCGCCTGGAGATCAGGGAATACATTCAAGTCAGTAGTCAGGAGCCCGCCTGGAGAGCAGAGAATACATTTCAAGTCAGCAGTCAGGAGCCCGCCTGGAGAGCAGGGAATACATTCAAGTTCAGCAGTCAGGAGCCCGCCTGGAAAGCAGGGAATACATTAAAGTTCAGCAGTCAGGAGCCTGCCTGGAGAGCAGGGAATACATTCAAGTTCAGCAGTCAGGAGCCCACCTGAAGAGCAGGGAATACGTTTCAAGTCAGCAATCAGGAGCCTACCTGGAGAACAAGGGAGTATAACTCAAGTTTTAGCTTTCAAGTACTTATTGATATTTGGTAATGTGGTTCGTTTTACACTTACATATGTGCCCAGATATCCAAACTGGGGAAGAAAAAGTTTCTTTGTTTTTGTCTATTTTGTTGAAGTTAGGAGCCCACCTAGAGAGCAAGGAATACATTTCAAGTTAACAGTCAGAAGCCCGCCTGGAGAGCAGGGAATACATTTCAAGTTAGCAGTCAGGAGCCCGCCTAGAGAACATGGAATACATTTCAAGTTAGCAGTCAGGCGCCCACCTGGAGAGCACGGGAATACAGTTCAAGTTTTTGGCAATCAGGCGTCCACCTGAATAAAGGGAAAACATCTCAGATTATAATTCAAGTCGACAACAAAGGAATTCCACCAGGAGAATACAAGTCAACATGGCAACAAGAGCTGCAAGATCAAGCTTCAGAAGACTTATAGATATGAATCTTGTAACTCGTAGTTGACAGGCTTAGCTAGACTTTTTCATCTTTTGATTTTTTGATGTAATAACAGGACCGCGGACTGGAACCTCGGTGGAACGGCACCTCGATCGACTCTTCACCTCGACATACTCCATCACCTCTGAACTACACGTTGTGATCACGTGATTTTTGCTCTATGAGAGCTACTCCCAAAAATTCAAAATAAAATGGTTTTGTGTTGTTTGTGATGTATTTTGTCTATGCATGTTTATTTCTACTTTAATTAAGAAATATACAAAAATATGTGTTACATGGGCATTTAGGATTTAATTTTACAATTTTGGAATTAATTAAACAAAAAAGTCTATTTTACAAAATGAAAAAATCACAAAAATATGTACTTTGCATTTAATGTCCGAATTGTGTGATTTTATCCTTATTTGATGTTTAATTTCGTGTGATAGATTATTAAGAGTTAAGGTTTAGTTAATTGTCAATTTTATAATTTAAATAGGATTTTTAGTTGGTAATTAGGAATTAAAAAGAAAATAGAAGAAAAAAAGAAACAAGAGAAGAAAATCGGACTAGGCCAATTTTAAAAGACAATTCAGGCCTAGTCCAAATACCCTCTTACCCGGTCCAACCCAACCAGTCTTGGGGGCGGATGGAACGACGCCGTTTGGGCATGAAAGATCTGGGTCGTTGATCTCATTCGATCGAACGGTCCAGTCAATCCCCAGATATATCCAAACGACGTCGTATATAGCCAATAGATCCAGGCCATTCATTTAATTTGATCCAACGCCTCAGAACAATCCCCACAACCCGATCCACTTGCCCCCGGATCGACCCCGCCCCAGTACTACTCCAAACGACACCATTTCATTTAAATTAATTGATCCAGGCCATTGATCGTGCTTGATCCAACGGCCAGGATTAAACCACCCCCTCCGTATATAAATCCAACCGCTCACCTCACACCCTCCTAAGCCATACCCCTGTTCATCGTCTCTTTTAGAGACAAGCCAAACAATCCTCCAAACCCTAGCCGCCCTGAAACCCCTTCGCCTGAAAGCAGGCGACATCAACGCCGATGACCATGAAACTAACACCCCTAAAGCACCTAACCACCCTCTCCATGAATCCCTTACCCGTTTTGCTCGAATCAGCCTGTAGCTTCTCGAATCTTCAATCGAAGATTCGAGCAAAACTTGAAACTACCCCAACCAGCCCCAAACTCACACCACGACACCCCCTGACCACCCTCGTTACAGATCCATTAACCGTTTGCCGCAAATCAACCTCCAACTTCTCGAATCTTCAATCGAAGATTCGAGCAGAACCTAAACCTACCCCAACCAGTCCCAAACTCATACCAGACACCTCCCTGACCTCCCTCGTCACCAAACCACCGTTGGTTTGGTTCGAATCAGACCAGAACCATTCGAACCCCAAATCGAACCCCCAAGAACCCTAGAAAACCAAAGGTTGAAGTTGGTCCGAAGAAAAGGAATTTGGGTGTCCAGTGGACCTTAGTCGAAGTGTTCTTAGTTGAGAACACTCGATTAAGGTCCGTTCGACCTCAAAAAAGGTCCGAGTCAGAGTCCAAGTCAGGATCGTCTACTGTCCGAGTTCTTGAGGTATTTGTCCTTTCTTGTTGGTTCCGTTTTGTATGTGTTTATATCTGCTTATTTGTTTAGTTTAGTTTTATTGGTTTTTCAATTCTTTTTGTCGATTGATTCTGTCCTTCTTCAATGACCTTTTATTTGGTCGAACTTTTTCTGGTCATGGTCAATGTATGTGATAAACTATATAATCGATTTGAATGAGTGTCGTCGATTAGTTTTTACATGCTTGAATGTTTGAATAACCTGATAATAATTTGATTCGTACTGCTTCAATTCTGATTAAATCATTGTTTGAATTTAATTGTGAATTGGTTATAGGTGTAGTACTTTGGTGATCAGTTAAAAATTAGTTATTAGATTTGTAACTTAGAAAACAGATCGATGAAGCTTAGGGCATGGTAGTAATACACATGGGTTAAGGGGGTAATTTGGGAATTGAAAAGTTTAAAAATGGCTAGTTTAAGTGGGCTGACAGTAGGGTACTAAAGTACCATTAAACTAATGCAATTGTTTAGTGCTAATGGGGAACAAAACATAATGGTGGGGGGAAGATTTAAAGGAAATGGATTAAGAAATAGGTGCCCATACCTATCTGATTTTAAATAAAGAAAAGACAAGGGTAGTGGGGAACAAATGAATTAAAAGGAGGGAAAACATAATATAGTGGGGTTTGAGAGATGATGGGCAGAATTAGTTTAAAAAATCTGCCTAAAGTGCTTTTGAGGGTGGAGAGGACAGGTCTATTTTGGTTATATATAGAGTCATTTTTAGATAATGGAGGGGGGATGGTACAGAGTTTAGGCTGGTTTTTGGGAGCTAAAAAAAATCCAGACTAAAAAAAAATCAGTTTCTCTGAATCTTTTCAGTCGAGTCTGGCCTTAGATCTTTTTTTGGCAGTCTGGGCTTGGTTCTTCTTTTGGGTCAGACCTCAAGGCAGAAAAGAGAGACCTGGAGAGAGGAAAAAGTGAATCTGAGAGGAATATTTTTGAGTCTTGAATCAGTTCTAAGAGAGAGTTTAAGAGAAAAGATACTGTTCCATTGAGTTCTAGGCAGAATTTAGATTCCAAGCACTGGTTCTTGCCCCTTTTGATTGTTGAATCCATTTGGCAGTCTATTGATTCTGTTTCTGAACTTATCCGAGCTCAGTTTGTTCTGTTTTGTGTGTCTGTATTGCTGTTGTTTGACAAACTCATTCTGGGTTGTGGTTGAGTGTTATTCTGGTTTTAAAACTGGTTTTTGGAGCTGTTTTGAATCCCATTGCTGCTGTATTGTCTGCTGCTTACCTGCTGCTGACTTCTCCTTCTTCTTGTCCTGTTTTCCAATCCAGGTACATGTTGAATCTCCACATCATGTAGAGTTTGGCTGAAATAAAATGAAATGGAAACCTAACTTCATTGGAAAACTTCAGTAGCTACTATATCTTCCTTATAATTGAATGTAATGGTTTGAATTGTAATTAGGACTGTTTGTTTAAGTAATTTGGAATGGCTGAATCTACAGCTTGTAATAAACTGCCTTTGAACTGCTTCGAACCAATTCAAATTTGTGACTATCTAATTGCAATTCAGTACAATGGGTGTATGTGTAGTTTAGTGTTCATTTATGTTTAAAAAGAAAAGTCGGAAACAGTTGGATTTGAAATCGAGTTTGATGTCCAGTTGAGCATGTATTGTATTGCAGTAACTCATATCATGCAGATTAGTTCTTAATATATAGGTATTAACTAGCGTTGGTAGAAGTGTATGACCAATAGTCTAATCCTTGAAGGCTTGATATGCAATCTTGTTGTTGAACTCAAAGCTACCTCTTAATTTGCTCTTTCACCTTTAGTAAAAACGGACCAGTAGTTAAAATAATCTAGTCTTCAAACCATGTTATGTTCATTTGAGTAAAAGGACGCAGTAATTTCGGTGGGTACTTGATTTGATTCAACTGAAGCTGCGTCGGTCTAGTGGTCAGCTTAATTCCAGGCCATCTGAGCCTCAGCGCTTTAACGAATGGCCCGAGTTTTACCTTATTTGTATACTCACATGGGCCTAGGTCAAAGACTACGTTGGGACGTCTTTTGGTTGTGCCAATTCACATTTTTCGGGCTTATCCTTGAGCCCTGAGACATATTTGGTTTACAATTATTGTTTTAGGCCCTTGACAAAATCGATTAGGATTTTTCCTTATTTTTAGAGACAAATTAATTAGAAATTCTTAGTTCACTTTAGGATGGACCTATAAATGAAATGAGACGAACCTCGCTAAATAGAACACATAAGTCGCGGGGCCCTCATCAAATGTATATTTGAAATACTTAGATTCCGAGGCGAGCCGTTTAGCGAATTTCACGGTCTTCCCCAAAATAACCACGCGTTAGTCTCTTTAGGTGTGTACTTTAATAACATTACCTTCTTAAACCCGGGTGCACATTTATGTGACCCAAATCCAAATCTCAACAAAGTCGAAATATGTCTCTAATCACGGGTACATTGATTGTGACGTGGTTCGAGATGCATTTCCACGACGTTGTAAATTCTTTTAAAAATAATGAGTGAGACGAGCCTCGACAAACAAAAATACACAAGCTGTGGGGCCCTTTATACGTGTTGGTAAAATTACTTAGACTTCGGGATGGGCCGTATAGCAAAATTTCATGGCCTTACCCAAAATAATGATACGCTAGTCGCTTTAGGCGGGCCTTTAATAATTTACTTTCTTAAACTCGGGTGCACACTTATGTGACCCAAATCCAAATCTCAACGGAGTCGAGATGTGTCAACAACCACGGGTGCATTGATGTGACATAGTTCGAGATGCGTTTTCACGACGTTGCAATTCTCGTTGAAAAAAAAAATAACAATAATAAAAGCGGTAAAAAGTTTAAATTTGCACATAGGTTCAATATGAATTAAAATCAGATAGATAAGCCGAATATGACAGTTGAGCGGCCGTGCTAGAACCACGGAACTCGGGAATGCCTAACACCTTCTCTCGGGTTAACAGAATTCCTTACCCGGATTTCTGGTTCGCGGTACAGAGTTAATCTTTTCCCCAATTCGGGATTCAACCGGTGACTTGGGACACCATAAATATCCCAAGTGGCGACTCTAAATTAAATAATAAATCCCGTTTCGATTGTCCTTTAATTGGAAAAACTCCCTTTACGTCCCTTCACGGGGGTGTAGGTAAAAAGCTGGTGTGACACACGTGGCCTGATTCCTTTATAGCCAAAGATATGTAGGAAGCTCAAATACCAGGGCTCGGTCACATTCCCCTCTCTCTTAGTTTTAGTCTCTTCGAATAAGGGTTGGGTCAAAAACCTGTCTAGTCAGTCTTTGTCTGAAAACTCTGCGCATTTCCAATCAAATAGGGGCAGCTGTAGACATGTGATTTTTGACCCTCCCCAAGATTTTTATATTTTAGCATAAAATATTTAATTTAGGACTAATATAGCTATTTCAACTCATTTTTACTCTTTTACTTTATTTTATTAATACAAGAAAAATGAAAATTACAAAAAAATATATAATAGTTATGTGTTAGCTTTCGCATGGGGTAGTATTTTTATCTTACTTTAAAATGAATCAATTAAGGTGTTGGATCATAATTTTAAGAGTTTTAGAACCCAATTCTTGGCCCAATTCGGATTAGTCCATTAAGCCTAGGGAGGGACCATTCTAGACTCTTCTTTGGAACAAAAAAAACAACTAAAGAAGACCCTAAGGACTTAACACAAAAGACCTAGGGACTAATGGGAAAAATACACAAAGATACACCTAAACCTAAACTCTACCTATAAATTAATGCTTAAAAAAATCAAAAGGAGGGAAGAAAGAACGCAGATACTCTGCAAAAGCTGAGCACCGCAGACCAAAAAAGGACCCCCCTCCCCCGCGCGTCGTCTTCTCAAAACTACCCTAGCTCAAAAATGACCCCTCCCGTTCTGCTTCCTTTTCAGGTTCTAAACACATAAGACCCATCAGCCATCGATCCCGAATGACCAGAGACCCTCCAGTTGTCGCCTCATACACAAAACCAACGAGAACGGATCCTCCAATCTCTCTCGATCTCTGAGAACGACGAGCAGTAGCGGACCCCTCCCATCGCCAAAAATTTGAAAACAGCCTGACCTTCACCCACCTCCCCTCACTACCCGACCATACACAACACACACCTTTCCTCCAACAGTAGCGTCACATCAATGAGAGTAGCGACCCTCACCAGATCAACGGCGAACTCACCGGGAAAGGCTGTCTCCCACTATTGTTAACCTTCAACTTCCCCATGCTCCATTGATAACATATTTTTACACATGAAATAGTGTGAAAACTAGCCTGAAGCCATCACTCACGACTCATCTGTCTCTATCCGATGCTGCTACTGGCCTCATTCTCTTTTATTTTTCGCTCGCAAATGTGGCCAGTTTGGGTGTAGCTAAGTCTGGTCGGAAATCTAACGTCCTGGCGACCCCTCTGTGTGTTTTTTGGTGTCATTCCGGCACTCCTGTGGTTGAAGCTGTCGCCAGTGACGCTCGTTGTAGATGTTTCTGAGTTTTGGTTTGTTTACAAATGAAGTCTAGACCCGAAAATCTACCCGGATGCATTCAGTCTCTGACAACCTCCATGTTTTAGCTTTTTGCTATTGTTTGCTCTTTCTTTTACACGTTATTAGATCTGAAAGATTAGGAAATATCCATCATCTTTTGAGTTTAGCCGGAAATACAGATTTTCCATTTCCCGTTCAGTTGGCAGTAACATTGTCCTTGTAGCAATTCTGACCTTAGCTGCCCGAGAATTGTGGTACAGCAGAGCGAGACAGTCCGGTCAGAGATTCGATGAGGTTTCCAGCGAGATTTTCCGGTTCAGATCTTGTTTGCGGTCCTGTTCGTTCCGTGGCTTAGCATTTTCAAACTGTGAAATAATCAATTTTCAGTATTGAGGTTCATTTCCTCTCTTATTATCTATTTAAATTTATTTGCATATTCTTGCTAATAGCTTTCGATGATCATGAATGCAATATGATTATTTTGTTTATCTCATTATTGATCTAGAATATGTTTAAAAGGGTTTATCAGCTCGTAATTTTGTCCGTAAATAGTCATCTAAATCACAGTTCATGGAATCAATGGTAATAAATATGGTTCGAGTTTAATTAGTTAGTTTGATTTTATACCAGGCAAAGTCGCTTTATGCTAAAGTTTGTCATGGATTATCCGAGCAGCCTTAAGGATTGGTTATCTCTTTCTAGGATGTTAGTTACAATGAAGTTATATGCTGGTTTGGAAGTATTTCTAACGTCACGACTAAGGGTACGGTTCCCGTGACGTAGTTGTGACCCTAAATTTTGAATTAGTTTTAAACAATGAATATCCGTAGTTCACTTTGTTGAATGTCTTCTCCTTTAATAAAATCGAGGTGTGCCATTTAGTTGAATTTTCCGTAGCTCTCGCAAAGTTAAAACGCGTAGTTGCTTTAGGCGCGTTATTTTAATAATTTACCTCCCTAAACTCGGGTGCGCATTTATGTGACCCAAATCCAAATCTCAACGTTAGATAAAATGTGTTGCGGACTGCGGATGCATTTATGTGACGTGGTTTGAAACATATTTTAAATGACGTTATAATCTTCCTTTAATTAATTAAATAAAAGCGGTTATAAAGTTAAAATTGAACCATAGGCTAAAACATGTATTAAAATCGAATAATAGACCAATTATAACAGTTGAGCAACCGTGCTAGAATCACGAAACTCGGAAATGCCTAACACCTTCTCCCCGGTTAACAGAATTCCTTACCCGGATTTCTGTGTTCGTGGACTGCAAAAACAGAGTCAATTTTTCCTCGATTCGGGATTCAAAACCGGTGACTTGGGACACCATAAATCTCCCAAGTGGCGAATCTGATTTTAAATAAAATAATCCCGTTTCGATTGTCACTTTAAGCTGGAAAAACTCCTTATACCCTTCCGGGGTGTAGGAAAAAGGAGGTGTGACATCTCCTATTACTGAACCTACCAGTTTCTCCCAAGCTTGTTCTCATTTAGGTTGGAAGTAAGCTATGGTCAAAGAACTAGCTGCCATAAAAGCTAATCATACATGAGAGGTTGTGCCTCTTCCACCTGGGAAGAAAGCTTTGACCTGTAAATGGGTTTACAAGGTCAAACAATATGCTGATGGTAGTATTGAAAGGCTAAAGTCTCGACTAGTTATCAGAGGAGACATTCAAAGAGAGGGCATGGACTACACTGTAACTTTCTCTCTAGTGGTTAAAATGACCACCATCAGATGCCTATTGTCTATTGCAGTCAAAAAAGGTGGGATGTTTCACAATTTGATGTGAACAATGCATTTCTATATGGCGACCTACAAGAGGAAGTATACATGAAATTACCTGTATGTCTGACCCCTCCTACTCCCCACCATGTTTGCAAGTTACAAAAATCACTTTATGGGCTCAAACAAGCCTCAAGGCAGTGGTATGCCAGGCTTGCAGGTGCTCTCAGTTTCAAAGGATTCTCTTCTTCTCTTAATGATTATTCTCTATTTTTTAAAAAGACAGGAGATTTCATTTCTATTGTTGCAGTTTACGTTGATGATATCTTAATTACTGGCAATCATCCTACTGAATTGACAGACCTCAAAGCATTTCTTCATTCAGAATTCAAAATTAAGGATCTTGGATTGATACATTACTTTCTGGGCATGGAAATCTTACGAGAACAAGTTGGTTTTATTAGTACTCAACAAAAATTTACAGAGGACTTACTATCTGAGTTTGATTGCTCCCATCTTTTCATGGTGTCTTCCCCTATTGATCCTTCTTTGACACTCCCAGCTGACTCCAATCCTCTCCTAGCTGATCCTTCAGTTTATCGGTGTCTTATCGGGAAATTAAATTACTTGACCCATACACGACCCGACCTTTCTTTTGCTGTTTTGACTCTAAGTCAATACATGCAGAAGCCTTGTCTTGATCATTTTGCAGCAGCTCTTCGGGTTCTTCGTTACCTTCGTACTAATCCAGGACAAGGGTTATTTCTGAATTAAAGACCATCTCTTTCTCTTTTGGCCTTTTGCGACTCCGTCTGGGCCTCTTGCAGCGATACTCGCCGGTCTATAAGTTGGTTCTTCATCATCTTAGAGGGCTCACCGATCTCTTGGAAATCCAAAAAGCAAGCTTCTATTTCCCTTTCCTCCGCCGAGGCTGAGTATAGTTCCATGCGGTGTTTAGTGGCTGAGCTTACTTGGCTAACTCGCCTCCTTACAGATCTATCCGTACCACCACCAATTCCGGTTCCTATTTTCTCCGATAGGCAGTCATACATATTGCACGAAACCCCGTTTTCCTAACGGACGAAACATGTGGAGCTTGACTGTCACTTTGTGCGACAACAATTCCTCTCTGGACTCATCTCACTTTCATTTTTACCTTCAAAATCATAACTTGCTGATTTGTTTACCAAACCCCTTTCTGGGCATTCACATCGGTCAATCCTTGGCAAGTTGGGTCTCTCTTCATTCCCCTCCAACTTGAGGAGGGATGCTGAGAATCGTTCTCCTGATTCTAGTTCCAAATATATTTTGTCTCATAAAGAAGAAGAGAAGAAGAGGAAAGCAGATGAAGAAGAAAAGAAACGTTCAGAGTATTTGACAGAGAAAACAAATGGTCTTCAATCTGATCTCAAAATTGTGAAGTCAAAGAATGAGACACGTGTCACCATCTCAAGCAACAAAGACATTCATGATGGATTAATCCTAGCTGTTCATTTAAGAATAATGAAGAGCTTCACAATTTTGGAAGCTTCTCACACAGATAGAAATATTCACATGTATAGGAATAATAGTTAGTTATTTTTGTGATGATTAGTCTAGTAAAATTCTTACAAGTGTATAGTATTTCATTGGTCATTCTTTCTTTTTCAGCAAGGAATATATGTATATATACACGTTCTTGTACAATGAAAATCAAGGAAGAAAGCAGAAAAATTTCCAATTACACTCTCCTAATTTCTACAATACCCATATAAAAGCATTTAAAACAAAAGCAAAAACAAACTAAAACAAGAAAAAACTCCAAAGATAACATCAATATTCTATAGAACGATCGGAAAAAGTATAAAGAACTCACCTACTAAGGAGCAATCACATATCATTGGCAAAGTACTATAAATTAGCAAGTCTTTTTATACTATCAAGTCAAATAATATGGAATGAATAAAAATTATATTACATAATTCAAATAAGGAAAGGATTTATGTAAAGAAAATCATAGTTGATTTTGAATTCCTAAAATATTTAGATTTTCTACATAGTTTAAATAAGGAAAAAAATTAATAATTAATAATTTAATTGATTTTAAACTAATAATTAAATTACTAATTTATCCACTATGGAATCTATTTTTAATAGGTAAAAAAGGCGAACGACATTCGCTAAGGGCCTTCGTGCTTTTAATATAATACTAGTCTTTGAGTACGCGCTTTGCGCGTGTAACTTGTCTCAATGAATTATATGCTTGTTATTGAGTTACAAAAATAAAATTTTACAAAAAAATAATTCTTGAGAATAATAATAGTTGATCTAATTTAGCCAATTACTCAAGAAAAAAAATTCTACCTCATAGAGATTCTCAATCATGCATCTCAATTACTATATTCAACTTAATATTTCTCCCAATTTTATAATTTTATTAAAATAATATACCATAGTTTACCTAATACTGAAAATGATAATCTTATACCTCTTTATTGTTTGATTTTGAGTTGTTTTCCTTTCGACTTTGGATTTTTAACACCCAAAAAGTCTGTCTGTACAAACAATCTAGGCATTTATTCGGAGTTTCCATGGGGTTGGTAAGGCGAAATGTGGCTACCCTTTCATCCATAGCTATGCATTGGTCCTTTATGCCAGCTAGCATAATATATAAAAAAAATTCTATGTATTCTAATAATCGCTTATAGCTTCTTACACATTAAACAAAATAAGTATAAAAATATACAAAATCGATTTATGGAAGTAGAAGATAATAAAACTTATTGTATATATTTATATCTGTATAAGGAATAACATAAATAAAAGAATACAATAGAATAATACTATATTCTTTATTTTATTTTTAACTAAATAGTAAATAGAATAGAAACTATAGACCTTTTTTCTAGAATTTAAATATATTATGAAAATAATTTCATATTTAACGTTATACTTTTAAAAGGAGTTGATGAAAAATATATTATATGCAAGAATAATTTCGCCCAAAGTAAAAATAAGACGTAAGATATCAAAAATTTAAATTAAAAAAATTATATAAGGAAAAGATAGATTTAATGGTAGAATTTAAATGGGAATCAACCTTTATATAAATCAAACCTAAACTTTATATAGAACAAATATAGACGTAAGAAATCTAACGAAGACAAATTAATTATGAAGTAAATAAATTAATTATGAAGTAAATAAGGAAAGAATTTACTTAAGTAAAATCTTATTTGGTTTTAAATTCTTAAATGTTAGATCCTAAATATGAGGACTTTTTACCTAGTTCAATAAGAAAATATTTAATAGTCAAAATTTTAGTTGATTTTAAAGTGCTAGATATTAGGAAAGTTAATTAAATTACAATTTTATCTAACGTGAAACCTATTTTTAAAGGGTAAAAAAGGCGAACGATATTTCGCTAAGGGCCTTTGTGCTTTTAATATAGTATAGATTCGCGCGATGCACGTGTACCTTGTACGATGCATATAAAATTATAAAAATATAATCCCTTAAAAATATATATATTTTTAATATAAGCTCTTGAAAATGACAAATATTGAGCCTATTTAGTAAAAAAATAAAAGTAGAGGCTAAGCATGAAACAACGTAACCAAGATGATTTTGAAAGTTTAGTGTTCTTTTATATTAGTTTCGTATCAAAATAATCGTCTAGATACCATGTATTCTAGACAAGTCAACTACATAAAGAAATAAATTAGCGACGAAAAAATTATGTAGTTAAATAATAAAAAATTATTGTTAGTGATAGATCAATAAAAAAAAAGTGATCAGCTACAAGAAGAATTTCGTAACTAAGTCCTATTTTTAAAGTTAAATTATGCAATAAAATTTCTTAATAATAATATTAGTTTCTTTTTTAACACGAATTTTTATTGAGGTACTTTAGGTATTTTCGTAAATTAGATTACGCTAATTAATATTTTATCACAAATTAGTTATTACTTTTTTCCAAAAATAATTACTCTTCCCTAAAACCTAATGTCGTAGAAAATTTGAGAAATAAACGAATTTAACAACCAAACTTCTAAAAAAAATAATGAAAATTTAAAAAGAATAAATAAATTATATGAAAGGGAAATAAAGAGGCAAAATTGGTCTTTATGATTAAACAAGGACAAAGAACAGAAATTTTACACAAAATCGTGAAGTTTCCTTGTTGGGAACTAACGAAAAACATTTCCTCCTACCTTTTTGGATTCTTTTATTGTCTTAATATTTTGTATCCTTATTAGGAGAAGATATCAAATAGTAAATTATTTAGAAAAAACTTAGTCTAACTTAGAACTCCTAAATATTTGGAAAGTTTTTTAATTTTACAATTTTATCCGATGTAAAATATATTTTTAAAGGGTAAAAAAGGCGAACGACATTTCGCTAAGGGCCTTCGTGTTTTTAATATAGTATAGATAGACATAGATTATTTAGATTATATGCATAAGTTGTTGAGTTTTCTTGACACGAAGAAAAAATAGTACATAATGAAAAATGATGTTCAAAAGTTATTTTAGGTCATAAATTCAGGCCCACTATGACATCCTAGCATATTTCTGAATCTCCTTCTATACTGTTTCACCAAAAATCTGAGTCCTTGGTCAAAGCTAAAAGAGAAATTCGGGTTACTGATAATCAGGAGACAAAAAATAAAATACTTTTGAGAACAATGGTAGAAGGTAAATAGATAAGTATTTCAATGAATTCTCAATAGTATTCCGTGTCCTTACAAATGATGATACTTCTTCCTTTTATAGATCATTCTAGGTAAAGGAATAAAGCCTCAGCTTTAATGATATAATCATGAGCAATAAATGACATTAAATAAGCCGTTATACAATCATTCCTATTAAATACCAACTTTATAACGTATCAAACGTTTAATAATGAATTTGGACTCCTTTCTGTCATCTGATCCTTGCTTTCAATGCCTTCTAATCCGTTGGCTGTAAATAATTTAAATTGGTACGAGACTCGTATCTATACATCGTCTCGTGCCTATTTAAATTCTTCTTCCCGTGGCTGTTTTCACCGTGCCTCTTAGTCAATTGCTGTTCTTTGACCATTCAACTAATCCACGTGTCATGCCACATCATTTTTAATATAAATTCAGTTTTTTTCCAATACAGATAGTCCCCCCACTTTCCATTTTTTTTATCAATTAAATAATTGGGAAGTGGATCTTCATGTAAAAAGAACTTTTGCCACAATTAATGCTCATGACAGTACTAACGTCTCAGCAGTCTTTTCCATTTAATGTTCTGTCCATGTGTCATTTTATAATTGATTCCGCTATTCATACCCTTCTTCGAGACTTCTTCATTCTCACTATTTACGAAGTGATAGCTGCCTTTATTATAGGCTTTTCATCATTATACTTAAAAAGTTGACGGTTCCCATTTTACACATAACTTTGTCTTCCTTTGTCTTCTTCACAAATCTTCAGCACATACTTCCTTCTTAACATTGTCTTCTTCAAACCCTAACCGTAAAAATGTTCCAATTCTAGATCAGTTCCCCAACGCCCCTGTTAGACACAGAAGAGGCGGAGGAAGTAGGCTTCGAACAGGGTTAGAATCTACGCGAGGCGGTTCCTCTGGTTCTTCTTCAAGGAGTTTTGTCCCAAAAGCCCCTTCTTCTAAAAGTAGGGAAATTCTTGATACTTCTCAAGAACCCTCAGTTGATGATATAGTTCCCGGCGATTTGTCTTTTGAAAGTGACAAAACGTCTCTTCAAAAACAAATTAAAAATTTAGAAAGAGCCGATACTTACCCAACATTAGTAACCGAGCTTACAATCCCCACCATAAGAAGAGATTGTAACTGGAAGGATAGTCTCCGAATGTCAATTCCTTCCCCAAATCAAAGAATTTCCTCTTTTAGAAATGGGTATTCTTCTGTTTACACTTACCCCTTCACTTTAGGTTTTAATCCTCCGATTGACCCAGTTATTCTCGATTTTTGTCGTTTCTTTACAATTTGTTTGGCCCAAATTGGTCCATTGGTGTGGAGAACAGTGGCTTGTTTGAGATATTTATCATCCAAGGCCAATGTCAATTTCACCTTTTCTCATCTCATTCATCTATACCATCCCAACTTAATACGCCATGGGGTTTTCACCTTAACTGCAAGGAGCAAAAAAGTTTTGGTAAACCCTGAGGATGATAAAGATCGTGGATGGTATATCCGTTACGTTGCTGTCCGTACAGTGGATTTGATTGGCGAAACAAATATTCCCTTTCCTGAGAAGTGGAATTTTGAACGTAAGTTTCCTCTTATTTACCGTACCTACTTTTGAGAATTTCAAAAGAATGTTGTTTTTAACCTCGTCCCTTCTTGGTTTTTTGTAGCAACCATGGGAGATGTGGAACCTATTCCCAACTTTCGTGGTTGGGTAGACTCACTTTTGAAGATTGCTACTAGGGAGCAGAGAACTTGGAAATCAATTTCTTCTTTACATGGCTGGAAAGTCAAAACACATGGTATCCCCCCTTTTTTTTAAAATTTTTTGTTTTACATGTTAAGCACTTTTTCCTCAACTTTAATCATGTATATCCATTCTTTAATCAGGATTTGGCATTAGAGGAATGACAGCTGAAGTAGCTATGGCCATTCGCATGTCTGCGAATGCTGCTCTGGATTTAGATAAGGCTCGAGCCTTGCTGCCTAAAAGAAAAGCTACAAAGGAAAGTTCTGAAGAAGAAGAGGAGGGTACCTCCCTAATTACCAGGCCAAGGGCCAGGAGACGAATAATCATTGATAATGAAATTGAAAACACTCCTGCTCGTACCTCCGCCACCGAGCCTGTTTTGATTCAATCTGATGAGGATGCCGAACCAAGAGATAATAATGAGTCAATTCAGCACCTTTTTGACAGTGGTTTCGGGAGTGGCGAGCTCGGACCTGTTTTTGATGAAGCTCCTCTTTCCTCATTTGTTCCTATTTCCTCCATTCCTCTGCAAGCCGTAAGTGTTTCTTTACCAGCTTTAACAACTTCCGTTTGTTTGCCAATTTCTACCGCTTCTATATCTGTTCCCTTGGCTGCTTCAACCGCACCTGCTTCTGCTCCGATGTTGGTTTCTACATCTTTTCCCTCCATTCCTTCCGCTGCTCCTCTTCCCTCTATTCATCATACAGAGACAGGTTCTAGCAGCGGAAATATGACAATGAGAAGTGTTACTTTGGAGGTTCCTGCCAATCATAGCCTCCTGAGGAAGACCGGCAGAGCCGATGTTTGGCTCATTTTCTCTTTTTTTTTTTTAAATTATCTTCAATTTCTCATTTCCATGACTTACCTCTATAGGCTAACCTTATTAGCACAGAATTAATGAGAAGAATTTACTTACTGGAAAGAAAAGCTCGTGAGTCTGAAAAGTCTGTCCACGAGGCTGAGGAAATAGCTAGGGGAGCCCAACTTGAAGCAACCAATTGGAAGGAGCAGTTCGAAAATGCTCAAGGGACCATAGAAGAGTTGCAAGAAGATAAAAATCTCCTAGAGCAGCAAAACCGTGGTTTAACTTCTGAACTGGCAACAGTCAAAGCCTCTTCAAGCCAATTGAAAAGAGACAAAGAGCTTTTGGAATGCTCTTTGTCAGAACAATTATCCAGAGCTAGTGAAGAAGTTAGAGAGCTGAAGGCACTTTTGGCTAAAAAGGAAGAATATGCAGGAGAGTTAGTGCAAAGCTTGACTCAAGCTCAGGCTGACTTACAGACTTCTTCTGACGAGATTCAAGCCTTGAAGAGTTCTCATGCTTCTCTTGAAGCTTCCCTTGATTCCCATTTAGCTGAAAATCAAATTTTAAAAAACGATCTTGCTATGTGGGAAAAGGAATATGGACTTCTAGAGGAAAATTTTAACATAGAAGTGAGTTGGGCTTTTCTGAATTCTCGTCGTGATGCTTTGACGGAAGCTGCTCAAGAGGGTTTTGACTTGCAGTCTGAACTGGCCAAAGTCATAGATACCATCCGAGAAAAGCCAACAGTCTACTGATACTCCTTCTCCTGCCCTTGAAGTTCCTGAAAATGTTGCTATTCCAGCTTCAGAGGGTGAAACTTCTACAACCCAGTCTGTGGAAGTTGAAGCTTCCGTGACAACCCCCTCAATTGAATGATGGTTTTATCCCTTAGTTTTTTTAAAGGATTTTTTGGTGAAAGTCCCCAGTTATCATAATGGGGCACTTGTATAAACTTTTATTGACTAAGTTTCTACTTAGTCTTTTTAATTATATCAAGAAGTTTTGTTAGTACTTCAATGTGTTCTACTCTTGCCTTTTCCTTACTTATTTAGGACTTATAGAATAGTTTAGCATTTTTATCCTTTGAAAATGCTTTATGATTCTTCCCATGACTTATTGACATGAGGCTTATAAAAGAGGGCGCTTTTATTTTATCGACACTTAATGAAGAAGACGTCTCAACTTCATAATGGTGTTAAAATACGATGAAAGTAATAGGAAAACACACGTTTTGTATGAAACAACTTTGGAAAGTTTTCATTCATAAACTTTTAACAAGTGTTTGACTGTTACATGTATTACAATACATCTACAACTTTTCTCGTAACTGTTTTTCTTGTAACAGATTTGTAAATAACATAAAATAAACAAGGTTTTTTTTATAACCTGTTTCAGTACATAGTCATGACCCTATCTTTACATGTTAAGAAGGGTTTGAGAGGTGACTTTGTTTATGAGTTTGAGAGATGACTCTGTTGTTCTCATGAATGCTGAAGACTTCGTAACTTCTTCTCAACACTTGCTTCTTTGTGGCCGATTTTTGTTCGATACTCGTATCTGTTTCTTTGCACCTATCTGTGTATAATATGTAGTCCCCCAAGTGTTTGAGCGGTGAAGTATGAAGCCTCGAGCACTTGTTTATTTCTTTTACTTTGGCCCTTTTCCTTGAAACAGAAAGATATACGGGACTCGACGGTGTGATTATAGATGAAGACTGCCTAACTCGTGTGTATTTCCATCAGATTAATTGTAACCCTGGGCTAGGAATTTAAGCATACTCCATTTTGCCTTGCAGGTTGTGACTCATCATTTGGCACGAGTTAGGATATTTAGCCTAGCATCTAAAATCGTTAGTAAAATATTAATAAACCAAGAGAAGAATTTTTACATGATGATACCTGACCGTAGGTACTTTCTTAAAAGTAATATCTTTTTAAGTGGACAGCATTCCAATGTGAGGGTAAAACTTTACCATCCATTGTTTCCAACTGGTATGCTCCTTTTCCCGCAATGCCACGGACTTTGTATGGTCCTTCCCATGTTGGACTTAGCTTTCCTGAGTTAGCAGCTTTTGCAGATTGGAACACCTTTTTAAGCACGAAGTCCCCAATTTTGAAAAATCTGAGGCGTGCTTTCCTATTGTAATATCGTTCTATTACTTGCTTTTGTGCTGCCATCCTTATCAAAGCAGCTTCTCTTCTTCCTTTAAGTAAATCTAGGCTAACCCGCATCTCCTCATTATTGGATTCCTCCGTTGCCTGATTGTACCGTGTGCTTAGCTCACCTATTTCAACTGGTATTAAGGCTTCCGTACCATAAACCATCGAAAATGGTGTTTCTCCAGTGCCTGTTTTAGTCGTTGTACGATAAGCCCATAGTACTCCGAGTAACACCTCAGGCCAATTACCTTTTGAATCTTGTAACCTCTTTTTCAAGTTATTGATAATAACTTTGTTAGTTGATTCCGCTTGTCCATTCCCCACTGGATGATATGGCGTAGATGTTATTCTTTTGATCTGCCAACTTCGAAGAAATTCTGTAACTTGTGCTCCAATGAATTGTGGTCCATTGTCACATACGATCTCCTTTGGTACTCCAAAGCGGCATATTATATTTCGCCATATGAAGTCTTTAACTTCTTTTTCTCGTACCTGTTTAAATGCCCCTACTTCTACCCATTTAGTGAAATAATCTGTAAGTACAAGTAGAAATTTTACCTGACCTTTTGCTTGTGGAAGTGGACCTACGATATCCATTCCCCATTTCATAAAGGGCCAAGGGGCTAAAACAGGATGTAGTAACTCAGCTGGTCTGTGCATATTATTGCCGTACCTTTGACATTTATCACACTTGGACACGAAACTGGTTGCCTCTTCTTCCATCTTAGGCCAATAATATCCTGTGCGAATTAATGTTCTTACCAGTGACCGTCCTCCTGCGTGATTCCCACAATGTCCTTCATGTACTTCTCTCATGACATATTCGGTTTGAGAAGGGCCGAGACACCTTGCTAGTGGTCCGCCGAACATCTTTCGATAAAGATTACCTTGATATAAACAATATCGTGCAGCTCTTTTGCGAAGCGCGTAAGCCTTTCCTTTGTCATTAGGCACGGTTCCGTGCTGTAAAAAGGCAACAATTTCATTTCTCCAATCCCATGTTAGATGATTAAAATTTACCTCGTTTTTGTCAGGTTCAAGAACGGAATGAAATAGATGTATGACTGAAGCATCTGTATTGTTTGCCACGTCTGCTGCGGATGCAAGGTTTGCTAAAGCATCTGCCTCTACATTCTCATCTCTTGGGACTTGCACTACTTTCCAAGTTTGGAATTGCTTTATTAACTCCCGTACCTTTGCGAGGTATTCTTGCATTCGTGACTCTCTGGCTGTGTAAGTCCCCAGCATCTGATTAACCACGAGTTGAGAATCACTCTTGATTATAATCTGTGTTATGCCGAGTTCTCGTGCCAATTCTAAACCTGCAATTACAGCTTCATATTCTGCTTCATTGTTAGTTATAGAATGACATTTTATAGCCTGTCTAATGGTCTCACCCGCAGGTGGTACGAGGACTATTCCTAAGCCTGCCCCTTTTACATTAGATGAACCGTCAGTGTATAAAACCCAAGTCCCCGGGTTCGCACCATTAAAAACTAATAATTCTTTTTCTGCTTCTAAATGCATCCCCTGGCTAAAATCAGCCACGAAATCAGCTAGTACTTGAGACTTTATAGCGGTCCTGGGTTGATAAATAACTTCATATTCACTTAGTTCTATAGCCCATTTTGCTAATCTTCCTGAAAGTTCGTGTTTATGCAAAATATTTCGAAGCGGAAAAGCAGTAACTACAACAATGGGATGACATTGAAAATAAGGTCTTAACTTTCTAGATGCCATGACCAAAGCTAATGCTAATTTTTCTAGCTGTGGGTATCGTGTCTCAGCTTCCAATAAGGACTTACTTACGTAATAAATAGGAGATTGTTTACCTTGGTCCTCGCGGACTAAAACAGCACTTACCGCGACTTCAGATACGGCCAGATAAATGAGAAGTTTTTCCCCTACCTTCGGTTTTGCCAACAACGGTGGTTTTGACAAATAAGTTTTCAAATTTCTAAGGGCTTGCTGACAATCTTCATTCCATTCAAAATGATCTTGCTTTTTAAGTGCAGAGAAAAACTTAAAACACCTTTCTGAGGATTTGGAAATAAATCTCCCCAAAGCTGCAATTCTTCCCGTTAATCGTTGTACTTCCTTTTTATTAGTAAGGATATCCGGGATTTCTTCTATTGCTTTGATCTGAGAAGGATTCACTTCAATACCACGGTTAGAAACAAGAAAACCCAAAAACTTACCTGATGCAACTCCAAATGCACATTTTTCTGGGTTGAGTTTCATATTAAATTTTCGCAAAATTTCAAAAGTAATAGATAGATGAGAAATATGATCATGAGATTGCTGGGTTTTGACGAGCATATCGTCTATATATACCTCCATTGTTTTCCCTAAATGTTCTTGGAACATTTTGGTGACCAACCTTTGATAGGTTGCCCCAGCATTTTTGAGACCAAAGGGCATTACTTTATAACAATAAGTCCCCCTGTCTGTGATGAAAGAAGTTTTTTCTTCATCACCAGGATCCATTTTGATTTGATTATATCCTGAGTATGCATCTAAAAAACTTAAAAGTTCATGACCTGCGGTCGCATCAATTAGTTGATCTACATGTGGTAAGGGAAATGAATCTTTTGGACATGCTTTATTTAAATCAGTATAATCTACACAAACACGCCACTTACCATTTTTCTTGGGTACAACCACCGTGTTAGCTAACCAAGTAGGATATTTTACCTCACGGATTGATCCGATTTTTAATAATTTTTGGACTTCATCCTGAATCACCTGGTTCTTGAAAGCACCTTGTTTCCGTTTCTTTTGCTTTATTGGTGTGAAAGAAGGGTCCTCGTTGAGTTTGTGAGTCATCACATTTGGTGGTATCCCTGTCATATCAGCGTGGGACCAAGCAAAGCAATCTAAGTTAGCTTTTAAAAATTCGATTATCATACCTCGCATGTTCGTGTTTAAATTAGCCCCGATATAAACCTTCCGTTCAGGTTGTTGATCAAATAACATCACTGCATCAAGCTCTTCAATCGTCGTTTTGATGCTTTCATTCTCTTCAGGTTCTTGAATTGTGTCAGGCCTTGAGTCCAAATCTGTTTTCTCTTGTTCAGTTGAAGTTTGATCTTTTTTACCTTCAACTGTTTCCTGTAATTGCTATTTTGCTTTATTTACGGCGCTCGTACTTGTTACAGCGTTGACATTTCTGGTCATCTGTTGATCCCCACGAATTTGACAAATTCCCCATGGTGATGGGAATTTGATAACCTGATGTAGGGTTGATGGGACAACATCCATATCGTGTATCCATGGCCTTCCCATGATCATATTGTAGGCCATTTCCATAATAACTACCTGAAATTTAGTTTCCTTCACAACACCCATAGCAAAAGTTGTTAGTATTACCTCACCTTTTGTTACTACACTTGAATTGTCGAAGCCTGATAAGGTGTGCGCCTTGGGTAACATTTTGTCTTCAGCTTGCATTTCCCGCAGTACCCTTAGTAATATAATATTTACAGAACTTCCTGGATCAATCAAAACTCGTTTTACATTAGTATCATGTACAAGTAAAGATATTACAAGTGCATCATTATGTGGAGTTGTCACTCCTTCGGTATCTGCGTCATCGAACGAAATGCTTTCATTGTCAAGGACCTGCCGCACCCGTTTCCCGTGTGTAATCGTTACCTTAGAAACCTTGTTGGAAGCTGTGTAAGTTATGCCATGAATATCTTCTCCCCCGCTTATGACATTCACTGTCCTCTTGGGTGAAGGAGGTTGTGGTGGTTCTTGTCTGTTTTTCATATAAGCTTGTTTTCCTTTCTCACTAAATAACTCAGTGAGGTATCCTTGCTTCAATAAATGATCTACTTCACTTTGCAGGAATCTGCATTCTGAAGTTTTGTGCCCGTGATCGTTGTGAAATTCGCACCAATGATCCGGATTGCGTCTACTTGGATTTGACCGCATTTCTTTCGGCCACCGTACCTTATCTCCCATGCTTTTTAAAACAGATACGAGCTCGGAGGTAGAGACGTTAAAATTATATCCACCGAATCGTGCCTTTAAACTCCTGTCATCATCACGTGATTCTTGTCTATTCCGATCATTCCTGAACTTTGAAGAAGAGCCAGAATCCCGGTTCCTTGACTTTTGATCGTATTGCTGGTTATCTTGCTTCGACCGTGGGTCCTTTCCTGCGGGTCCCATATATGGATCGTACCTGTTTTTACCTGATCTTTTTTCGGAATCTGACCTTCGGGTACCGCCCCTTTCTTCATGATGGAGCTTAGGTACGGTATCTTCTTCGATTCGCAGCTTCGTGCTATACCTGTTGTAAACATCATTCCATGTGGTTGCAGGAAATTCTCGAAGACTTTCTTTGAGTCGTCTCGTGGCTTCAGAACTTTTGTCATTTAAATTACTTGCAAAAGCTATAGCAGCCCAATTGTCTGGCACACGAGGTAGAGTCATTCTTTCACGTTGGAATCTATCAACGAAGTTTCTAAGCAACTCCGAATCCCCTTGTTTGATTTTGAAAATATCTTCCATCCTTTTCTCAACTTTTTGTGCTCCCGAATGTGCTTTAATAAAAGAATCTGCAAGCTCAGCAAAAGAATTAATAGAATTTTCAGATAAAAGAGAATACCAGGTTAATGCACCCTTGGTGAGTGTTTCTCCAAATTTCTTGACCAATACTGATTCAATTTCTTGTTTGGTCAAGTCGTTGCCTTTCACGCCGGTTGTAAATGCAGTCACGTGGTCACGTGGGTCTGTAGTACCATCATATTTCGGGATGTCAGGCATTTTGAATTTTTTCGGAATTGAAAGGGGAGCAGCACTAGGCTTCTATGGTTGTTGTGAGTATTTGTCCGTGTCTATTCCTTTTATTACAGGTGGAACTCCAGGGATTTGTTCTATTCGCTCATTTTGTTCCTTCAGCTGTTTCTGCAAGGTTAGTACTAAATTTTGCAAATATGAATTATTTAAATTACCTAGTCCCCCTTCTTGTGGTTCACTGGGGGTTGCTCCGTTTCCAGAATTATCAAGACCAGAACGGGGGTTCTCCAATGTATTATTATTAGGAGTCGGTGTAGGTGGCGCAGCAGGCAAACGACTAACAAGTGCCTGAAGAGCTTTGCCGACTTGTGCATCGATTAGCTTTTGCAAAGCTTCAGTTGTAACTCCTTCAAAATGTTCAGATTGCTCTTGTTGATCAGCACGGGATTCAGTAACAGGAGTGCCTTCACGAGATTGACGTGGTGAATTTAAAGGAGAGGGAACCACGATATCTTGATTTTGATGTATTTGATTCTCATGGTTTCCCAATGTGTTGTTACTGTTGTTGTCGGCGTTATTGTTTGACATGGTGACGATAATAGATAAGATATAGCTTAAAAGGAAAGATTATCAGATTCCCGGTAACGGAACCAATTTGTTTCACCAAAAATCTGAGTCCTTGGTCAAAGCTAAAAGAGAAATTCGGGTTACTGATAATCAGGAGACAAAAAATAAAATACTTTTGAGAACAATGGTAGAAGGTAAATAGATAAGTATTTCAATGAATTCTCAATAGTATTCCGTGTCCTTACAAATGATGATACTTCTTCCTTTTATAGATCATTCTAGGTAAAGGAATAAAGCCTCAGCTTTAATGATATAATCATGAGCAATAAATGACATTAAATAAGCCGTTATACAATCATTCCTATTAAATACCAACTTTATAACGTATCAAACGTTTAATAATGAATTTGGACTCCTTTCTGTCATCTGATCCTTGCTTTCAATGCCTTCTAATCCATTGGTTGTAAATAATTTAAATTGGTACGAGACTCGTATCTATACGTCGTCTCGTGCCTATTTAAATTCTTCTTCCCGTGGCTGTTTTCACCGTGCCTCTTAGTCAATTGTTGTTCTTTGACCATTCAACTAATCCACGTGTCATGCCACATCATTTTTAATATAAAATCAGTTTTTTTCCAATACATATACATTATTGGATCTGCCATTAATTGTAAAATTATTTTTATTAAAGAATTTTACCCATATATTACTATACAGTATACATGTATTCTCATTGGACGTATTTTTAATGAACATTCAATCTCGCATAAAATATAACTTACACGAGTATTAAGCTTATTAATACCGCAGCTAAAACTTCTATTAATTGGGAGATTATTTTTTCTTTTTCGGCCAAACAGATGATGTATTATTAATAATGTTGAGATTATTATTTTTTATTCAGCCAAACAAACAGCATAATTTTGTGCAAGATTTTATGTTAGGATTATTTTGCTAATGCAGTCAATCAAAAGATTGCTAAGTTAATTATGGTTCGCAGTTTGCACGCCTTTCTTCTTTCCCCCCTCGACACTTGCAGAAATCAAATAGTGGTTATTTTCTTACTACTTACTCCCTCCGTGTCTATTAACACAGTCGTGTTTACTAAAAATAGTTTTCTCAAATTATTTGTTATTTTAGAAGTTTAAGTCAAAACTGATTATTTTTTCCTTTTTTACCCTTAGTAATAATTGTTCTTGAAGATGGAGATAACTCATGAATAGAACTTTATTTTCAATAAAGAAAGATTATATTTTATGACATAATAAGGGTAGCATAGTCCAATTCCTTTTCTAATTAATATTTTAAAGGGCGTGTAAAAGAGAAATACGACACATAATATGAAACACACGGAGTAGTTACTTACAGGCTTTCTTGCTTTTTGACAATTTTGTCCACTATCTCTTTTTTCTCAAAAATATTCTTGAAGCTTTGTTCCAAAATAAAACAAAAAGCAATACAAATTTGAGATCTTCGAGTCCAAGAAAAGAGAACAACATGAGTTTGTCTCTTTACTGATCCAACTTCACATAGAAAAAAGTTTTCAGATAAAGGAGTGAAAGTAGTGTCAGATATTGAATGTGCCACTATTTTTAGTACAATAACAAAAAAAAAATATGGCACACCATGGGTGTATTCTAGTGATCAGGAAAAGGATTCCGGAAAATTAAGATTCCAATCCCAACAGAAGAAAGACTATGGTTTCTTCTAATTTGTCTAAACGATAGACAACATTACTCAATATTTGTGTTGGTGGGAGATAACATGTACCACCCGAGGGATTAATACAAATACACACAAGCTAGCCAATAGTAGTAGTAATAATAATAATAATAATAAAGAAATATGACCCACATGACTCATAAGCATAACATATCTATGAAACATCCAATTTCTTCATATTACTCGTTTGCATGAACTTTCATAGTATTCAAAGCCCACCAAAAGTTCCACAGATTTCGTAACATATTTAAGAGCTTTTCTCAATCGTTTTAAAACAATTAGAAAGCAATTTGATTCTGAATGTTTATGTCAAAAGTTTGTTCCTAGATTAGATCGTTCAACACCTTGACATTGGCCAAGGATTGTCTTTGGGCTTCAAAGCTTCATAGTCCCCTAAAATGGCAGCAGTATGAGGTTCCTTCTGATTCTCTTTCTCCTTCTCCACCTCCATTCTCTTTGTAGAATGAGATAATTTCTTTATGTTTAACAGCATCACCACTACAAATATGAACAGGATAATACATGCCAAGGCTGCAAATTAGAAAGAAGAGAGCCTAATTAAAGTATATATTGTTAAATTTCAACACTTAAATAATTGGTCAATCAAACACCAAAATTTAGCTTGTCCAAAGTTCCGATGATAAAGGAGGAAGGTTGAACAGTCAGACCTCTCTATAGCAACATTTCTATAAAAGCTAAACTTCTTCCGGAACCAATTTCTATGCTATGTTATAATATATGTTATATATAACAACACTTCGCGATAATAGCCAAAAAAATTCGGAACAAATGAGGTTGTTATAGAGAAGTTTGACTGTAGTAGGTCAACAGTCAGTCAATGCAAAGCACAAACTGAATAATGAATATGAAGATTTATATAGTCGACCCCAAGAATACAACAACAACAACAACAACAAAAAACCTGAAGGGCAAGGGCAGAGGCTGTGGCAGAGGTTGTAGCGGCTGTGAGTTTTCCCTCTTACCAAAAGAACAACAACAAACCTAGCTTATAGTGTGTACGCAGCCTTATCCCTACCCTATAAAGACAGAGAGTCTGTTTCAGATAGACCCTCTGCTTAAGGACGGTAAAAATAAAGCAACAAGCAATAAGAACAGTAATATAAATCTATTGCTATGTCACAGAGTTGATTAATAACTTACCTTTATCATTTGCTATGTCAATGAGTTTTTTAAACTGCCCTGCTTCTTGTTGAACTGAAGTTGTAAATTTTGTTGCTATACTGTCTTGAGATTTTTCCATGTTCCACGTTAAACCAAGGCCAAAAGTGTTATCAGAAAGGAAAGGACTATATGAAAATGGGATTCCTACAGTTTTGACATGGCTACAAAAATCAGGCATAACAAATGATGTTTCCACAACATAAACATGATGTTTAAAGCCACTTAGACAGGGGACTTGTAAAAAAGAAGCTGAAAGTTGAGCTGAACAATTCAGATACTGATACTCCTTCAAGATATAGTAATAACTAAATGGGGTGTGAGAAAGATTCAGATTCAAGAAAACTTGGTGGACACAGTTTTTGGGGTCGAGTAAGTCAAGCTTTTTTAGATCATAAGAAATGGATTTAATGACTAAATCCCCATAAGATGGGAAATGGACTGTGGTTTTGTTTTGCTTACAGTGTAGATCAAAACCAGAGAGACCACAGTGTTGAGGCTGAAATTCCTGCAGTCTGAAAGGAAACTGAATGTTGATATCAGAGCCATTTGAACAGTTAATTGGTGAGCAACTATTTGTATGTGCCTGTGCTTTTACATGTAGAATAAGAATGAAGATCAGAGTATCCATATAATATTCAGAAGGTAAACAAACATCCAAATGAAATAGGATTTCACCGATTCTTTACTTCTATTTCAAGATTTATTTTTGGGGGGTCTGTAATTGGAATGAGATAAAGGGGCTGTGAGGAGTGGGGAAGGGGTAAAGATTCTAGACTGGGAGACCTCAAGTGTTAGACGGGCAAAGTATCAAAGTGACCTTCCAGCTACTATCACCTCAATATTAGCACACGGATTTAATTTTTATATGCTGATAGTGTAAATAATTTTTGCACTAACCTTGCAATTTTATGTGTAATAGCATGTTACTTTATTTTTCGAAGTTACAAATTTCTCTAATTATGGATATGGATAATTACTTATTGCTACTTTTAAAATGACTTGATAATATAAAAGTTTATTAATGCATAAAAGTTAAACTCTTGGTAAGTATGGAAAGTGTTGATGGCGGTGACTTTCACATTTTGCTCCACGTATAGTCAATGCATTCATTTGTGTTTGGATTAAGTAAGACGAATTTGACTTGTTCAACTTTCTTTGTACTTGTGTCCTCAAATACATCCAAAATGGTTCTCTTCTTTTTGAAGCGTTAATGGTGGATTTCAGTTGAGTCATTTTTTTCTAGGTCAATTGCCAAAATAGCTTAAACATTCAAAAATAGCTTAACAACTCAGAGATCATAATACCTCATGTAACATTTATTTGGAGTGAAAAAAATAAGGAGTTGCAAGAAGGTAGAAGGTATTTCCTTGGTCAAGAATAGGGGTGTACGACGAAAACCGACAAATCGAGTCAAACTGAAAAAAAAAAACTGATAGTGATTTGGTTTGGTATTGGAAAAAGAAACCCGATCATAATTGGTTTGGTTTGGTATTAATTAAAAAAAGCCAAACCGAGACCAACCCAACCCAACATTACATATATTTATTTTTTGGAATTATTTTATAGATTAAAATATTAATATAATATAATTTCTAAATATTTATTTAAATTTATCAAGATCTTTGTTTATTAACAATTTAATAATAGGTTGGAGTTAAATTGTAGCCCACTCTTGTAGAACAACAAAATAAGCCCAAGCCCAAAGCTGTAATTTTATGACTCTTGGCTGTAACTATTTACAAATTTTTCAGGTATTTCTATGACTCTTGGCTGTAATTCTATGACTCTTGAATCCTTTTTAGCATTGAGATAGTAACACAAAATGGATGATCACATTCGCATATCATCACCAATGATTTAAGTGGTAAGGAATGACTAAATATCTGGTGCACTTCTATCTTTTCTTAAAGATGATGGAAGTATTTATGCATAACTTTAAGGTATAAAGGACTTAGCAATTGGTTCAAAGGAATGAGTAAATCTCTTGGTACTTCTATCTTTTCTTGAATTTGCGGGAAGTAATTGTTCACATATATTTGTAAGCAATATAATTTTACATATTCAGTTTGCATGTTTTGAAGGATTATCCTATTCTATTGTTGGGCTAGAGGCTTTTTTGAAAGATTTTATCAGAGATAGAAGAATACGATGATAATTGGGATCAAAGATTAAAGGAAGGTTATGTAAAGGAAATAGTTTCAGGTAAAGTTTATCATTGTCCATTCTATACTGGAAGAAAAAGAAGCGAGTCTACAACATTAAAGATCTTGTGCAACATTCTTCAGGAGTGAGCAAAGGCTCAAAAGAAAGGTACTAAAGAAATATTTGAAGTATAAGTTTTATCGAAAACCCCCGAAAAGTTGCAATTGAAAAACCCGATTTTTGTTGGTTTGGTTTGATTTATAGATTTAAAACCCCCAATATAGTTGGTTTAATTTGATTTTGATAAAAACCGAATCAACCCGGTCAATCTACACCCCTAGTCAAGAAGTACTTGTCAGTTTTTTCCCTCACTCGCTTGACATTTAGTTCCGGTGAATACTCAGAACTGGTTGCTCATTTTCCCATAGTAAACACAAGTTCCAATGTCAAAAAAAAAGAGAAAGTAGTCGACATATCTGGAAACTACTTTCTTTGGTTGCCCGAATTCTGAACATTGCAATTCAGAGTTTCGAATCAATTATACAGGAACGTCCATGTCAAGCTAAACGCAATTGGGGAAGTCAGTAGGGGAAATCAATTCAATGGAATCCTAGTAATACATCGAGTGTCAGCAAAAGGCGGTAGGAAGTAGTGCGTGAGCTTACTGTTGCAGAAGCCAAATGTATATAGTGTGAATAAGTCACAATTATTATACCAAAAATTATGACAGCCACCAAATAATAAATAAGACAATAAAGCAACAATAAAATGAACACCAGAATTTACGAGGTTCGGCTAATTTTGCCTACTCCTCGGAGACAACCAATATTTTATTCCACTCCAAAAATACAAGTGAAATAATACTAAAGAGAGAAGATACAAATGCCTTAAACAGATGAGAAGGCAAATGAGAGGTGTGTTTAAATCCTAAACATTAGGCCTTCTTTTATAGGGGGAAAATCCCCCCAAAATTTAACTCCCAACCGATGTGGGACTTTGGCATTTTGCCAAACTTCAACAAATCTCCACCTTGGCAAAATTCCACATTTTCAATTCTCTCTCAATAACAAATTTTGGTTGTGTCTTCATCTTCAATCTTCAGTGTTCAACAATGTTGATCAAATCCAAACAATGTTGAAACTTGATCGCAGTCACCACCTTAGTTAGCATATCAGCAGGATTCTCCGTAGTATGAATTTTCTTCACTGTGACTCCTCCTTCTTCTATGATTTCTCGTACGAAATGATACCGAACATCAATATGCTTCGTCCTTGCATGATAAACTTGGTTCTTCGCTAATTGAATAGCACTTTGACTATCACAAAAAATTGTGATACCTTTTTGTTCAACACCAAGCTCCTTTAGCAATCCTTGAAGCCAAATTGCCTCCTTCACAGCCTCTGTAATAGCCATGTACTCTGCCTCTGTTGTAGACAAAGCAACTGTTGACTGCAAAGTAGACTTCCAACTAACTGGTGCCTTTGCAAAAGTAAACACATAACCAGTAGTTGATCTTCGTTTGTCCAGATCACCCGCAAAATCTGAGTCACAATATCCAACTACAGACTGATTGTCTTCCTGCTCAAAAACTAACCCGACATCTACAGTATTATGAATATACCGTAGAATCCACTTCACAGCTTGCCAATGCTCCTTCCCTGGATTGTGCATATATCTGCTAATAACTCCAACAGCTTGTGAAATGTCAGGCCTTGTGCAAACCATTGCATACATCAAGCTACCAACAGCATTTGCGTATGGTACCTTTGACATATACTCTCGTTCAGCTTCATCCATTGGCGACATAGTAGTACTTAGCTTAAAATGGGAAGCAAGTGGAGTACTAACTGGCTTAGTCTTGTCATCTATGCCAAAACGTTGAAGTACTCTCTTCAAATATTCCTTTTGAGATAAACAGAGTTTCTTTGAACGTCTATCTCTAATTATCTCCATGCCAAGAATTTTCTTTGCCTCACCCAAATCCTTCATCTCGAACTCCTTCTTCAGTTGAATCTTCAACTTATCAATTTCTTCCAAATTCTTGGAAGCTATCAACATATCATCAACATATAGGAGAAGATATACAAAGGAACCATCTTTAAGCTTGTGCAAATACACACAATGATCGTATTTGCTTCTCTTGTACCCTTGCCGCAACATAAACTCGTCAAATCGCTTGTACCATTGTCTAGAAGATTGTTTCAATCCGTACAACGATTTTTCAAGTTTGCACACCATATTTTCTTTTCCAGCAACTTTGAATCCTTCTGGCTGAGTCATGTAGATTTCCTCCTCCAAGTTTCCATGTAAAAACGCAGTTTTTACATCCATCTGAACTAGTTCCAAATCCAATTGTGCTACCAAAGCCAACATAATTCTAATGGAGGAATGTTTTACAACTGGAGAAAACACTTCATTGTAATCAATTCCCTCCTTTTGAGCATATCCTTTGGCCACCAATCTTGCTTTGTAGCGAACATCTACTTGGTTAGGAAATCCTTCCTTCTTTGCAAATACCCATTTGCACCCAATTGCTTTCTTTCCCTTCGGGAGATTGGCCAATCTCCATGTATGATTCTGATGAAGGGACTGTATTTCATCATTCATGGCAATCCTCCACTTATCTTCTTCTGAACTTTGGACAGCGTCTTTATAAGTAGTAGGAACATCATCAGCTACAATTGAGGTTGCACAAGCAACCGTCTCTATGAGACGAACAAGTTTCGTTATTGTTCTTTTTGGCCTGCTGGTTGCTATTGATTCAAGTTGTTGTTGAGGTTCCTGAGTTGGAATCTCCTCTACTGGCTCTCCTTCCAGAGGGTAATCTTCATTTGTTTCCTCATCTGCTTCTTGTGTAGGAAAAATAAAAATTTTCCCTCAAACTCCACCTGCTTAGAAGCACCTTCATTTTGTTTGGTATCTTCTGTTACCTTATTTACCATAGCAGATTCATCAAAGGTAACATCCCTGCTGAATATTACTTTCTTTGTCATAGGACACCATAAGCGATATCCTTTGACTCCAGAAGTAATTCCCATAAAAATAGCCTTCTTTGCCCTTGGATCCAATTTTGACTCTGTCACATGATAATATGCAGTTGAGCCAAACACGTGCAAAGAGTCATAATCTACAGCAGGCTTTCCATACCATTTTTCAAATGGTGTCTTGCCATCAATAGCAGCAGATGGTAAGCGATTAATGAGGTGGCATGCATATGTAACTGCCTCAGCCCAAAATTCTTTGCCCAAGCCAGCATTGGACAACATACACCGTACCTTCTCCAGCAAGGTCCGGTTCATACGTTCTGCCACTCCATTCTGTTGTGGTGTATGTCTAACAGTGAAGTGTCGGACGATGCCATCATTTTCACAGACCTTATTGAAATGATCATTTTTGTATTCACCTCCATTGTCTGTGCGAATACACTTGATCCTCTTGCCTGTTTGATTCTCCACCATCGTCTTCCATTTGAGAAAAATTCCCAACACTTCATCTTTGCTCTTCATTGTATACACCCATACTCTTCGGGAAAAATCATCAACAAAGGTTACAAAATAGTGCTTCCCACCCAATGAAGGTGTTTTGGAAGGACCCCAAACATCAGAGTGTACATAATCCAAAATGCCTTTAGTATTATGGATCGCTGTACCAAATTTAACCCTTGTCTGTTTCCCTTTGACACAATGCTCACAAAACTCCAAGTTGCAAGCCTTGACTCCTTTTAACAATCCTTGATCTGATAGAGTTTTCAAGGATTTTCCTCCAGCATGTCCCAAGCGCATGTGCCATAGCTTGGTTGCTTCTGCCTCTTTGTCGTCACTGGATGTCACTGTCGCTGTCCCAATAACTGTACTGCCACAATAGCGGTACATATTATTATTCTTCCGATTAGCCTTCATTACCACTAGTGCACCGGAACATACTCTCATCACTCCATTTTCTGCAATGATTTTAAACCCTTTTGATTCCAGGGCTCCCACAGAGATGAGATTCTTCTTCAAATCCGGTACATATCGAACATCTGTTAATGTTCTGATCATTCCATCATGGTTCCTTAATCGTATTGAACCAATGCCATATGAGGTAAGAGGGTTGTTATCCGCTGTGTGGATGACTCCATATTCTCCTTCTTGAAATTCCACAAACCAGTCCCTGTTGGGACACATATGATGGCTACAAGCCGAGTCCATCAACCATATGTCTGATGATGTTAATGACTCTGTTGTAACTAATGAGAAGTCTGAATCATCACAATCAGCTACATTTGAATCCATAATGGCCTTTCCATTGTTATGTTTGGCCTTATTCTTCAGCTTCGGACAGTCTTTCTTCCAGTGCCCTTTTTCTCGACAAAAGGCACATTCATCTTTGCTGGGTCTGGATCTTGACTTGGATCTTCCCTTCTTTGTCCTCATTTGACTTTGAGGACGACCCCTCACAAATAGTGCTTCTCCTTCTCCGCCCTTCTGTTTTTCTCGCTTTCTTTGTTCATAGCTGTACAAAGCCGAACAAACTTCTCTGAGAGAAACTTCGTCATTTCCATGGAGTAGAGTAGTTTCAAGGTGCTCGTACTCATCAGGAAGTGACGCCAACAACATCAAGGCCAAGTCACCATCATCATAAGTTGTATCCATATTTTGCAAATCTGTGACCAACTTATTGAAACTGGTGATATGTTCATTCATCGTGGTACCAGGAACATAGGTGAAGTGAAACAGTCTCTTCTTCATGTACAATTTATTTTGACTGTTTTTCTTCAAAAATTTATCCTCCAGTGCTTTCCATAATTTACTTGCAGAAGTTTCCTTTGTGTATGGATATTTCTGCTCTCTAGCAAGGTAGGATCGAATGGTACCGCAAGCAACACGGTTGATAATTCTCCAATCTTCTTCTCCAATAACATCTGGTTTCTTTTCTTCAATGGCCAGATCTAGCCCTTGTTGAAAAAGGACATCTAGAACCTCGCCTTGCCACATCCCAAAATGTCCGGACCCGTCAAATATTTCTACCGCAAATTTCGCATTTGACACAATTCTTGTCATAAGCGAAGATGCCAATGATGACGTATTGTTGACACTTGATGTAGATTCTTCTTGTTTATTGTCTCCCATCTTTGACACAAATATTATTTAATAGCTGACGACACAAATCAAGATTATTTCCTTTCTGGTGTGGAAGATCAGACTAAGCTGCAACCACAGAGCATACTCAGACAGAACCTTGACTCAGTTACCAAGATAAATCTTTTCTGATGTGGAAGATCAGACTATGCTGCAACCACAGAGCATACTTAGACAGTACCTTGGCTCTGATACCAATTGTTGCGGAAGCCAAATGTATATAGTGTGAATAAGTCACAACTACTATACCAAAAATTATGACAGCCACCAAATAATAAATAAGACAATAAAGCAACAATAAAGGGAACACCAGAATTTACGAGGTTCGGCTAATTTTGCCTACTCCTCGGACACAACCAATATTTTATTCCACTCCAAAAATACAAGTGAAATAATACTAAAGAGAGAAGATACAAATGCCTTAAACAGATGAGAAGGCAAATGAGAGGTGTGTTTCAATCCTAAACATTAGGCCTTCTTTTATAGGGGAAAAATCCCCCCCAAACTTAACTCCCAACCAATGTGGGACTTTGGCATTTTGCCAAACTTCAACAAATCTCCACCTTGGCAAAATTCCACATTTTCAATTCTCTCTCAATAACAAATTTTGGTTGTGTCTTCATCTTCAATCTTCAGTGTTCAACAATGTTGATCAAATCCAAACAATGTTGAAACTTGACCGCAGTCACCACCTTTGTCAGCATATCAGCAGGATTCTCTGTAGTATGAATTTTCTTCACCGTGACTCCACCTTCTTCTATGATTTCTCGTACGAAATGATACCGAACATCAATGTGCTTCGTCCTTGCATGATAAACTTGGTTCTTCGCTAATTGAATAGCACTTTGACTATCACAAAAAATTGTGATACCGAAAATCCTGCAGAAGAGGAAGATTAATATAGCGTGTGTCCATGAGACTAGGTGGGTCGGATCGAGGGCGAAAAACGTGGATGGGTATAAGTTGTGGTACTCTGGTGTCCTGAGGGGTAAGAATGGAGTGGGTATCCTGGTAGATAACCATCTTAGAGAGTCCGTGGTAGAGGTCAGGCGGGTGAATGATAGACTAATGACTATTAAGTTGGTGGTGGGTGAGGGTATTTTAAATGTCGTTAGCGCGTACGCACCGCAAGCAGGTTTGGATGAGGATATTAAGAGGCACTTTTGGGAAGGGTTGGATGAGATTGTTCGTAGTATACCGCCTTCCGAGAGGTTATTCATAGGAGGAGATTTCAATGGTCATATTGGGTCATCTGCAGGTGGGTACAATGAGGTGCATGACGACTTTGGTTTCGGAGAGCGGAACGGAGGGGGCATTTCGCTGTTGGACTTTGCCAAGGCTTTCGATCTAGTCATTGCGAACTCGAGTTTTACGAAGCGGGATGAACATTTGGTTACTTACCAAAGTTCGGTGGCGAAGACTCAGATTGACTATCTCCTCCTCAGGAGATGCGACAAGAGGTTGTGCGAGGACTGCAAGGTTATCCCAGGTGAGACCCTCTCAACGCAGCATAGGCTTTTGGTGATGGACATTTGTATTAGGATAAAGAGGAAGAAGAGGTCAGTACAAGGACGCCCCAGGATTAGGTGGGGCGCCTTAACTAAAGATAAAGCTAAGGAGTTGGAAGGAACGTTATCGGCAATGGGATCTTGGAGAAGTAGTGGGGACGCAAACACAATGTGGTCGACGACGGCGGACTGTATAAGAAAGGCGGCGAGAGAGGTGTTAGGGATATCTACGGGCCACTATGGTGGACACAAAGGAGATTGGTGGTGGAATGCAGTTGTCCAAGGTAAAGTGGAAGCAAAGAAGGCGGCTTACCTAAGGTTAGTAGGGAGCACTGACGAGGAGGAGAAGAGAGAGAACAGTCAAAGGTATAAGGTAGCTAGGAAGGAGGCGAAGATGGCAGTGACGGAGGCTAAGACGACAGCTTTTGCTCGTCTGTATGAGGAACTAAGGAACAAAGGTGGGGAGAAGAAGTTATTCCGACTCGCTAAGGCGAGAGAGAGGACAACTCGGGATCTGGACCAAGTGAGGTGCATAAAAGATGATGACGGCAAAGTTTTGATGGGAGATGACCAGATTAAGAGGAGGTGGCAGACCTACTTTCATAAACTTCTAAGTGAAGAAGGAGATCAGGATATTATACTTGGGGAATCGAGGAATGCCGACAGTCACCATGAATTAAGTAATTGTAGGGACATTGAGATCGATGAAGTCATGGAGGCAATGCGTAAGATGAGAAGGGGCAGAGCTACCGGGCCAGACGAAATTCCGGTTGAACTGTGGAGGTGTGTGGGTAGAGCAGGCTTGGAATGACTTACTGCATTGTTTAGTGTTATATTCAAGACTAATAGGATGCCTGAAGAGTGGAGGTGGAGTACAATGGTCCCGTTGTATAAGAACAAAGGTGATGTCCAGAGCTGTAACAACTATAGGGGCATCAAATTACTAAGTCATACCATGAAAGTTTGGGAGAGAGTGGTAGAAATGAGAGTGCGAAGGACGGTGTCTATTTCAGACAACCAGTTCGGGTTCATGCCGGGGCGATCTACCACAGAAGCTATCCACCTTATTAGGAGGATGGTGGAACAGTACAGGGATAGGAAGAAGGATCTCCACATGGTGTTTATTGATCTGGAGAAAGCGTACGATAGGGTTCCTAGGGAGGTCTTATGGAGCTGCTTAGAGGATAAAGGGGTCCCGAGTAACTATATTAGGGTGATTAAAGACATGTATGATGGAGCTAAGACTCGGGTTAGGACAGTAGGAGGCGACTCTGAACACTTTCCAGTTATTACGGGGTTGCACCAAGGGTCTGCGCTCAGCCCATTCCTATTTGCCCTGGTGATGGATGCACTGACTCATCATATTCAAGGGGAGGTGCCATGGTGCATGCTATTTGCTGATGACATTATTCTAATTGACGAGACACGAGGCGGCGTCAACGAGAGGCTAGAGATTTGGAGACATGCTCTTGAGTCTAAAGGTTTCAAGTTGAGCAGGACGAAGACGGAATACCTCGAGTGCAAATTTGGAGTTGAGCCGACGGAAGCGGGAGTTGAAGTGAGGCTTGACTCTCAAGTCATTCCCAAGAGGGGTAGTTTCAAGTACCTTGGATCGGTTATTCAGGGGATCGGGGAGATTGACGAGGATGTCACACACCGTATAGGGGTGGGGTGGATGAAGTGGAGGTTAGCGTCGGGAGTCTTGTGTGACAAGAAAGTGCCACCGTTACTAAAAGGTAAGTTTTATAGAGCAGTGGTTAGGCCTGCCATGTTATATGGAACTGAATGTTGGCCGGTAAAGAACTCACACATCCAGAAGATGAAAGTAGCAGAGATGAGGATGTTGAGGTGGATGTGCGGGCATACAAGGATGGATAAGATTAGGAATGAAGATATTCGAGAGAAGGTGGGCGTGGCCCCCATGGAGGACAAGATGCGGGAAGTAAGACTCAGATGGTTCGGGCACATTCAGAGGAGAAGCACTGATGCACCGGTGAGGAGGTGTGAGCGACTGGCTGTAGTGGGCACGCAGAGAGGTAGAGGGCGACCTAAGAAGTATTGGGGAGAGTTGATCAGACAGGACATGGCGCGACTTAGGATTACTGAGGACATGACCCTTGACAGGGAATTATGGAGGTCGAGCATTAACGTTGTAGGTTAGGGGAAAGTTGTGAATATTTCTACAACACAATAGAGTGAGACTAGCAAGTTAGGAGTTAGACTAAGAATGTCATTGGTCGTCTATTGATGCAGGGCTTTACCTGCTAGTTTTACTATACCAGCCATCTATTTCGTATTTCATATTTCTTATATTGTTGTTGTTTTATTATGCATTTTTATGGTACTAATATATCGGCTCCTATTACTTTTTTGAGCCGAGGGTCTCCTGGAAACAACCTCTCTATCCTTCGGGGTAGGGGTAAGGTCTGCGTACATATTACCCTCCCCAGACCCCACTTGTGAGATTATACTGGGTCGCTGTTGTTGTTGTTGGAATCCTAGTAATACAAGAAGTTGACTGTTATACGCAAATACACACCTGAAATACACAGCTCAATGAATATTGAAAAATACAATAATGTATTAAGATGACAAGGTTAACTAGATACACTTGAGAACACGCACACTAATACAAACAACAAGACTCCAACCAGGAGCTTAGATGAATTGGTGGTAAGCGAAAAACATTTTTTTATAGAAAGGAGGAGAAGAAGAAAGATAGAAAGAAAGTTTCAATCAAAGCAGCTCTTTTGCTAGTCTCACTGGTTTTTCATTCAGAAACGCCATATCACTATTTGCTACAGTTAATAACTGATGATCCGAGTCTTCCTCCTTGCTGTCCGCTGATACAGATGACCCACCAGAATCTGTCTCATCTTCTACAATTGCAATGCATTTCGGTTAGTTAAGAACAAAAGCCTACATCAACATAACATGCAGCGGCGAGCCAGAATTTTCATCAAGGGGTGTCAAAATATAAATAATTAGATACATCGAAAAATCAAGGGGAGTCAACTTATAATAAATATACATAAAATAAAAAAAATTATCTAGCAATATAGTGTTATTTTTCGGCGAAGGGGTGTCGCTGACACCCCTTGGTTCAATGTGGCTCCGCCACTGATAACATATATGATCATTCCTTCATCCTTTAGGTTATTGTACATCTGCTAAACAATAAGACTAATGTACTTAATATGTGCAGCTACATGCATCCATACAGACACACAAAATGCACTAAAAGATTTGAGTAAGAGATTTGCTTGACAGAATAACATATCCAGTCGTAAGCATATAAATAGTCCTGAATTTTTAAGTACATTGTGAGGGCTTGAACTTTGGTGGTTTTCAGGTATGGTCACTTATACTTCTGGACAATCTTAACTACTTGACCTAACTTTCAGGGTTCAGTTAGGCCATGCTCCATTTTCTCAACATGATATCAGAGGCAGGCAGACGCATCCCTGATGTTGGGACAGCCATGTTATGTTACTGCAAGCTCCAAATGCCTCGCCCTGGGCGAGCGCGAGTGTGCTAGAATCCCTCATTAGTTAACTGCATAGGGTGGTATAATTTCCATAACTGGTCGTGGACAATCCTCACTACTTAAGCAAATTTTTGTGACTGAGTTAAGCCCACAATCAACAAAAGGTGAGCATTAAAACTCCCTTTGAAAGATGGGACACGCGATATCAAGTTCAACTAAAGGGGCCAAAACTACAACCACCCTATCGTGATGCTATTACAATCAATAGAAGAATTCCTGATGACATACTTAAATCTCTAGAGAATACATTGTCGAAAGATTATGGTATTCACAGCTGCAAAAGTTCTCTCTTTTCTTTTTCTTTCTCGGTGTGATGCTTCTTTAGCCACATCCACTCATCTTAATTAGTTGGAACCATTAGCTAATCATTGTGTAATCATGAGCAGTTCTATGAAGAGAGGAGAATTCAAAGGGTGGTCCACCAGAGTAGTTTTCTTAACAAAATACATAAAAAAGATTAATTAAATATATACTCAACACAAAAACATGGTTTACATGTCTTCTCATATACATCAAATATATGTCATGCCAGATGTGACTACCATCAAAATGGAACTTCACATTCCCAAATAACAAAAACCGATATATAAAAGTTCTGAAACAAAAGATATATAATTAATAGGCGAGTAACAATTTCAGACGCATATTTGCAGATTTTACCAGCTCTGCCACCAATAGTCGTATTAGTAATACAGAGTTTTATGCCGAAAAATAAACATTGCACTCCCTCTGTCCCATTTTACATGAAACTTTTCTTTTTAGTCTGTCAGAAAAAGAATGACGCCTTTCTCTTTTTAGAAACTATTACCCTTACTGCCCTATTTTGCCCTTTAAAGGATCATTTGGTACTTTGCATACGTTTGGCTTGCATGTCAAAAGCCGCCCTTAACTTCTTAAAACTCCATACCGAGACAAACATCTTCACATAAATAGGACGAAGGGAGTATTAGCAATCTAGAGTTTCATGCTGAGATTATTTTTTCACATGCGGGAAATCAGACAAGTCCTAATTTGCTCTTTATTCCCAAAAATCCATATTCCATAAATCGGAGTAAGCATGTGGTAGCTGAAGTATTGGCACCCTGTGTTACAAGAAAATTTACCACCCATTGAAAAAGAAAAGGTGAAGAGAAACAGGTGTCCACACCAACCTGAAAAGGCTTGATGATCAGGAAGATGTCTAATTCTTGTAACTTGAATAGCTTCTGGTAAAATGCAATTGCAGAATGAGCCTGAAACTTCAAAGATAATTGTGTGAAACAAGCTAGAAGTTTTACCAAGAATAGCCCAGAAAAGCAGGATTTATACAGCTATTTGTTTTTGCCACAACTTAAAACCATATTATAAAGTAATGCAGATAGGAACAAGAGCAAATAGATGCAGATGGACACTGGTTCACACTTGAAAGTTGCCCCACAATAGATGCAGATGGACACTGGTTCATACTTACCTACTCGGGCCAGTCGATTCACCCATCCAGGAATTGGCTTTCCCGTGAGACGTGAACAGACTTCATCGGCAAAATGGTTGCAGTTCTTGGCAATCAAATGATAACTATCCCCATGATATTTTTCTGAAATATGTTCCATAAATGACCGAACTTCTGATCGAGACATGTCTGTGCTGCCCAGGAGTACTGCCCGTCTAAACACAAAACCTGGACAACTACGTGGCTCCACCTCAAAAACCCCACTAGTTGGATAGTCGTGGGCTCCATACCCATACTCTAGACCATGTACTGCATCGAAACAAGAATAAAAATAAAAGAAAGGAACACAAGTTATGCTAAAACCCAAAATCTTTAACAATAGAACACACAGCTTCTTCAAAAGGTTTACAAACTATAACTGTTAACTGCAGCACCCATTCCGGGATAAAATTGATATAGCAGAGTGTTCGTGCCCAGAATGTAGCTGCAGGTGGTATGTTGATGGTAGCCATCTAGTTGAGGAGCAAATTCAAGAGATACTCACGCACAACAAGAAGCTACACTGAGAAAAAAAGACAGGAAGCACCAAAGAAGGCAACCAAAGAAACTATTCATAAAACCCTAACGATTAAACTAGAAGAATAAAGCTAACGGCCCTAATTCATACATCCTGCTTTGGTTCTTCATAATAGAGCAGACCAGACAGCTTTGGGAAAGAGAAAACATCATGGATGGTATACAAGCCAAGGTTCTCGATCTCACCACAAACACCAATTCTCAAAACAACATAACATCACATGTGGGGGGCTTGATCAGAAGAATTCAGAACCCTAAGGAGTCATTTATTTTGCATATAAAGCATGAGTTCAGGCCTTAAATTGCAATCTTAGCAGCAAACTAATAGTCTTATCAAATACCCAATTTGCTATAAATGGAATTGTCTAATCTCCAACAAGGGTGGGTAGATTATGGGGAGAGAGGTTGATGTAAGTTATCTAGACAAAGGCCATAATTCCACTGTTTCACTTTTTCCCCTCCCCTGGCATTCTTTGGGTTATCATTTTTCTAATTTTATTCTGGTTTAACATATACATGATCCTCTCAAGACTAAACGTATACGAAGGTGACAGGAATTAGAAATGATTTGACAAAGCATCTTGTCCTAGTGATTTCTTGATACTATAGGTAAAGAAGCAATTTTTTCAATTTTTTTTTTGATAATGTAGATGAATAAGCAATTAGAAGACACATTGGGCTCTGATTATGCTTCATACGACAAGCTTCACGGTGGTATTCATTCTATCGTCCAATATATATCCAGAAGAAAACAAGAAAAGTTAATAAGTAATTTCAGTTTTTAAGATATGACTATTGAACTCTTCATACTCTTCACAAACTATCTTTCCTCTTTTCCACCAGCTCGGTCAACAGTAGTTGCAGACATATCTCTAAATTTATCAACTAATAGTGTATTACCATGTCAACTTCTTTTTAAGAAATAATTTATCTTAACCATCTATGAGCCAGTTCCATTATCCATGCCGGTAAGCACATCTACTCAATAGGCTACAAGACCAGTAGGTTCCGAATGTCAACTACTTTTAAGCTGACACCTTCTTCACCAACTCCCTATAATGGCAATTGAACCTTTTGTACCGGACGATAATAGACCTGAAGAAAAGGTGGAAGATTCAGTGAAAGATTCAATACGGTGGCGAAAAAAACTAATGCCTTTGATAGAATTTTGGATGTGTCATATGAGGGGTTTGAGGTGACAAGGGATCTCCTAACAATATTTCAAAAGGAATGGAAAACTAAAAAAAAGTTGAGAAGGAAACTACCTTTTATCGCAAGGACCCAAAATGAGGAAATATAGCAGGAGGTAAGAATTGAATAGGCTTGAAACTACAACTAATTATGACGGAAGAAAATGTTAGAATATCAAGTGAATATGTGTCTAGATCAATACGTGTATAGATTGTTATTTAATCAAGTCACTGAGAGCTTTTTTCCATTTACACATGGTATCAGAGTCTCTACGATCTTGGTAGAGACTCAAATAGCTTCCACTATCAGCGGGTAGTGCTGGCCAATGTGGATCCGGCCGATTTTTCTTCTTTTCTTCCTCCTGTTGATGTCCCACAATGCTAGTGTGTCCGACAAACATTCCAATGTCACTATATCTCTGAATACCGGTGCAACTACTTCTACACGACTGATGCCCCCCTCTAAACCTTGAATTACTTCTCATTGGTTTACCCTTTCAAGTTAGACCAATAATGCCATGGAGAGTTGCAACATTATAATCTCTTATCGTTCATTGAGAAAAGATCTCTTCCCGTGTGGGTAACACCCAAATTAAAACAAAGAATTACATACCATGTCAAAGTAACTACCTTTACCGATTGAGATCAAACTATACACACCCTAGATTCTGCTTTATTTTCATCCCAAAATTAGATGTAACAGCAATATTTATGACAATACACAGTAAAAGGAGAATCAGAAAGCTTTAGTACCTTCTATACCAGAATGAAACACTCCGAGGCCGAACCAATAGAGATAGTTGTTTACAGGTGTGAGATCATATACATTAAGATACAACAAAGCCCGAGTTTTCTCTCCATTGTACTGCTCCTTTGATGAACTTGAGCTTGACCTTAACAATCTCATTGTAGCCTCCACCCACCTTGGCCACCTCCACCACCCCCTTCGCTTTCCCAATATATATCCACACAGCCGACAAACAATTAATAAGCACCTAAACTTCATAAACACAAACAAAAAAAGACAAATTCAGTAAAAATAAAGCTTCCAAACACACTCAAATATGTTCAAATTTAACTCATTATACATGACATAAAAGAAAACTTAGCTACATCGAACAATTGAGGTAAAAAACGCAAAGATCAATTGACTAGGACCGTAGTTTAACAAATTCTGGAGCTAAACTTTATAAACACAAATAAAAAGGCAAATTAAGTAAAATTAAAGATTCTAAACACACTCAAATGTTCAACTATAACTCATTATACATAACCTACAGGAAATTAAGCTATTACGTAGAACAAACACGGTAATTGAGGTAAAAAAAAACCAAATATCAATTGACTAGGACCATAATTTGAACAAACTCTGGAGCTACGATAAATGAAAGTTCAAAACTGAGCTAAACAGAAACATATACGAATAAATACAGAGGAAATATACGAATACGTAAAATACGTCTGTAGAAGAGAAATTGAGAAAGAGAGAGATATTACCGAGATTTTAGCTGGAAACCGGAGATGTTTGTGCGGTGGCGATGGCTTCAGATCGCCGACGTGGGATGTGGCGGAGAAAGGAGGAGGATTGGCGGGTAGTGGGCGGGGGGAATGTGGAAAGACAGGTGGGTTGTAGTGGCTGCCGAGCAAATATTTTGCTAATTATTTTCCCATAGCTGTCGTGTGAACAAAAAGAGGCTTATTTTGGAATTTGGAGTAAAAAAGAGTTTGCTTTGCCTCAAAAATACAATATTTATATAGTAACTCTTTCTTTTATCATCTTATTTTACATAATTTTACAACTTTTCAATAATTTTACGTCGTTAAACTTTTCATTTGAATCTTGTATTATTTCTATCAAACTAATTTTCAAATATTAAGATAGATTAATGTGAACTTTTACTAGCCATGATTCTTCATTTGAATTCACTTAAGACCAATATTATGCATTTATATACATATATTAATACTTTTAAGATTCGTTGTTAGCCAAACATTATTCTATAAAGTATCGTATGCACAAGAATCGAGGAATAAAAGCGAAGAATTAGAAGTGAATTAATAGTGTCAAGCTTTTTGTTGGGGAAAAGGTTGAGAAGTGAGGTTTAATTAGTCAAATAATAAAATGTGAATGTCTTTAGGAATAAATTATTATTATAGGGTAGCTGACTACAGCCTAAAGCCATAAAAGTAATGTGTTAACACATGACCTTTTTCAATGACTACTCATCATTCATGTTGTTGTTAAATTATAAGACTTTGAATATTTGTTTGGATTTGACGATATCCATAACAAGAAGGTGGAGAATAAGTTGATTGTGCAGTCAACAACTACATTTCGATGAAGTTAAAACATAAAACGAAAAGGTCGTAAGCCAGATAGTTGATCATAATATCTTAAACTTTATGTTCTTCGGTTTATTGTTAGGTTCCTTGACATGTTAGTAATAATAAACCTTAAAATGTTTTTATGTTTTATAAAATAATCAACCCAAATTATTACAATTGCATAATTTTATTTCAATTACTAGATCAACCGTCAACGACACTTTAATTTGTCACGACCCAAATCTCGCTTCGTAAGATGTCGTGACGGTACCTAGTCTTTAACACTAGGTACCTAACAGTTGCGGAATAACTGAAATAATAACAGAAATAACGGCTAAATTTTAAAAACATCAGTACATAATAGATAAAGCTGGAATACTGCCGCTCGGCATATACAAGTAAAATCAACAACTCTGAATATAAATATCTCTCAAAGACACGGTAGTCACAAGTCACAAACTCTAAGAAATTGTTCTAACTGTCTCTATACATCAATATCTAGGAAAAATAAAGAAGAAACGACATAAAAGGATAGAGGGGGACTACGAGGTCTGCGGACGCTGACAGATATACCTTGAAGTCTCCGTAGCAGCAGCACGACTCTCTACTAATAGTGGGACTAGTAAGAGGTACCTGGGTCTGCACACAAAATATGTGCGGAAGAGTAGCATGAGTACACCACAACGGTACCCAGTAAGTGCCAAGCCTAACCTCGTTAGAGTAGTGACGAGGTCAAGTCAGGGCACTATTGAGATATAATAATTAAAGCAAAAGATATAGTAATATAATGAAAGACTGAGAATTTAACAACGAGAAATACAGAAGAGGAAACTACACAGGAAATAAGGGGTAAACAACCGGGGCGCTCCCGAGGTACCGCCTCGTAGTCCCAAAAGTAAACACTCAATATGGGATCTCCCGAGGTACCGCCTCGTAGTCCCAAAAGTAAATATGCAACGGGGATCTCCCGAGGTACCGCCTCATAGTCCCAAAAATAAACACACAGCCCGAAACCGATGGAAACAACAATTACCAACAAGGAATCCTATAGTTTAAGACTAAATACAAATCAAGAAAAAAGTAGGAATTCAACTAAGCATGCTGCACAGATTTCAAATAAGCATTTAAGACACGTAATATATGATATTATGCTAAATAGGATAACTACACATGCTGGGATGACTCATTTAAGATATAACAGGTTATTGTTCAGTAAAAATTGGATTTTCAATAATTAGCCCGTGTTCACCTCGCGTACACGGCACTCACATTCACAGAATTGTCACAATAGTAACAAATCCTAAGGGGATTTCTCCCACACAAGATTAGGCAAGTCACTTACCTCAAGTCGAGCTCAATCAGCCAATAAGAATGCCCTTTCCTCGACTTTTCGAATCCGAATAGCCCAAATCTAGCCAAAAGCAATTACATACCATAAACATAATAACTATAAGAAACTAATCTAATTAATGAAATAAAGACTTTAGCAAGAAATTAGAAATTCGCCCCAAAAAGTCGATCCGGGCCCATGCCTCGGAATCGGGTAAAAGTAAAAAAATATGAACACCATTCAACCACGAGTTCACCCATACCAAAATTACTCAAATCCGATACCAAAATCTCAATCAAAACCCCAAAATTCGGTTTAAGAACTTTCCAACTTTTTTTTCAAATTTCTCAACCCAAAACCTTAATTAAATGATGAAATTAACGATGGATTAGTGGATATTAATCAAAACAAGTATAGAACCCTTACCCAAAAGTTTCCTCTGAAAATCCATCAAAATCTCGCCTCAATCCGAGCTCTCTATCTCAAATTATGAAGAAAATGGCAAACCCTCGGTTTTGAAATGCTTAAATCAGCTCAGGTGTTATGCGAAAAACAATAAGTCACAGCCACAAAAATGGCCGACGCAAACGCGAACCCATAGACGTGAACGCGGAGCTTCACCTTCCTGATCCTTTGCGAACGCATTCTTCTCTACGCCGGATAAAAGCCTGGTGACCCAACGGACCTGCTCCTCTACGTGAACGCGAGGACCCTATCGTGAACGCGTAGACCTAAAACCTCAGTGCCTCGTGAACGGAGGACCTGCATCGCGAACGCGAAGGCAAAAATCCCAGTGGTCTCCAACTCCTCTATGCAAACGCGGGAAAGCCTTCGCGAACACGTAGAAGGAAACCTGATGCACCAGATAACTAAACTTCAGCCATCTTCCAAAATCAATTCCCAATCCGTTAACCATCCAAAATCAAACCGAGGCCCCTGGGACCTCAACCAAACCTACCAACAAGTCCTAAAAAATCATACCGATTTAGTCGAGCCTTCAAATCACACCAAACAACGCTAAAAACATGATTTGTACCCCAATTCAAGCTTAATGAACTTTAAAACTTCAAACTTCTACAACCGATACCGAAACCTATCAATCACGTCCGATTGACCCCAAATTTTGCTCACAAGTCATATTTGACATTATAGAACTACTCCAACTTCTGAAATCAGAATCTGACCCCGATATCAAAAAGTCCACTCCCGGTCAAACTTCCCAAAAATCCAATTTTCGCCATTTCAAGTCTAATTCAACTACAAACCTCAAATACATAATCCAGACGCGATCCCAAGTCCAAAATCACCCAACAGAGCTAACGGAACCGATGAAACTCCATTCCGGAGTTGTCTTCACACAATTCTAACTACGGCCAAATTCCTAGAACTTAAGCTTCCATTTTAGGGACTAAGTGTCCCATTTCACTCCAAAACCAAAAACAAATCTTCTCGACAAGTCACATAAGCATAAAATAAAATAAAGGAAGTAGTAAATAGGGGATCGGGGCTAATACTCTCAAAACAACCGGCCGAGTCATTACATCCTCCCCCTCTTAAAACAATCGTTCGTCCTCGAACGAGCATATAGACGTACCTGAAGTGGTGAAAAGATGAGGATAACGGCTGCGCATATCATGCTCGGTCTCCCAAGTCACCTCCTCGACCGGCTGACCCCTCCACTGAACCTTCACTGAAGCAATGTTCTTTGACCTCAACTTTCGAACCTACCTGTCCAAAATATCCACTAGCTCCTCAACATATGACAAGTCCTTGTCCAATTGGACTGAGCTGAAATCTAACACATGAGATGGATCGTCATGATAATTCTGAACATAGAAACGTGAAGCACTAGATAAACTCCTGCTAGGCTGGGAGGCAAGGCAAGCTCATAAGCAACCTCCCCAACTCACCGCAACACCTCGAACGGGTCAATAAACCTTGGGCTCAGCTTTCCCTTCTTCCCGAACCTCATAACACCCTTCATGGGTAACACCCAATGCAGGACCCGCTCCCCAACCATGAATGTAACATCACGAACCTTCCGATATGTGTAACTCTTCTGTCTGGACTGAGCTGTATGAAGTCAATCTTGAATCACCTTAACCTCTTCAAAACATCCTGAACCAAGTCTGTACCCAATAGCTTAGCCTCGCCCGGCTCGAACCAACCCACTGGAGACCGGCACCTTCTACCATACAAAGCCTCATACGGGGACATCTGAATGCTCTACTGATAATTGTTGTTGTAGGTGAACTCCGCAAGTGGTAAGAACTGATCCCAAAAACCCCCAAACTCCATCACACACGCACGGAGCATATCATCTAGTATCTAAATAGTGCGCTCTAACTGGCCGTCCGTCTAAGGGTGAAATGATGTGCTCAACTCAACCTGAGTACCCAACTCATGTTGTACGACCCTCTAGAACTGTGATGTAAACTGCATACCCCAGTCAGAGATGATAGATACCGATATGCCATAAAGCCTGACAATCTCGCGGATATAAACTTGAGCCAACTGCTCGGAAGAATAAGTAGTCATCACTGGAATGAAATGAGCCGACTTGGTCAACCTATCCACAATCATCCAAACTTCATCGAACTTCCTCTGAGTCCGTAGGAGTCCAACAACAAAATCCATAGTGATCCACTCCCATTTCCACTCCGGAATCTCTAGTTTCTGAAGAAATCCACCTGGGCACTAGTGCTCATACTTCACCTGCTGGCAATTTAGATACCGAGCTACATACTCTACTATGTCCTTCTTCATTCTCATCCACCAATAATGTTGTCTCAAGTCCTGATACATCTTTGCGGCACCCGGGTGGATGGAGTACCGCGAACTGTGAGCCTCCTAAAGAATCAACTCACGCAAACCATCTATATTGGGCACACATAGCCTACCCTGCATCCTCAATGCACCATCGTCCCCAATAGTGACCTCCTTAGCATCACCGTGCTGAATTGTGTCCTTAAGGACAAACAGATGGGGGTCATCATACTAACACTCCCTGATACAATCATAAAGAGAAGACTGAGAAACCACACAAGCCAAAACTCGACTCGGCTCAAAATATCCAATCTAACAAACTGCTTGGACAAATCTTGAACATCCAATTCCAATGGCCTCTCTACTGCTGGTAGATATGCTAAGCTGCCCAAACTCTCTGCCTTGCGACTCAAGGCATCGACCACCATATTGGCCTTTCCGAGATGGTATAAAATGGTGATATCATAATCCTTATGCAGCTCCAACCACCTCCATTAATGCAAGTTAAGATCCTTCTATTTGAACAAATACTGCAAACTCCGGTGATCGGTGTAGATCTCATAAGGGACACCGTACAAATAGTGTCGCCAAATCTTCAAGGCATGAACAATAGTTGCTAACTTAAGGTCGTGGACATGATAGTTATTTTCATGCACCTTTAGCTGTCTAGACGCGTAGGCAATCACCCTACCGTCCTATGTCAACACCGCGCCAAGACCAGTCTACGATGCATCACAATATACAATATAAGACCCCGAACCTATAGGCAATACCAATACTGGGGCCGTAGTCAAAGCTGTCTCGAGCTTTTGAAAGCTCTCCTCACACTCCTCTGTCCACCTGAATGGAGCACCCTTCTGGGTTAGCTTGGTCATAGGTGTTGCAATAGATGAGAAACCCTTTACAAATCGACGGTAATACCCCACCAAACCAAGAAAACTTCGGATCTCCGTAGCTGAGGACGGTATGACACAATTTTACACTGCTTCAACCTTCTTCGGATCCACCTTGATCCCATCACTTTACACTACATGACCCAAAAATGCCACCGAGTCTAGCCAAAACTCATACTTTGAGAATTTTGCATATAATCTTTTCTCTCAAGGTCTGGAGCACACTCCTTATGTGTTGCTCATGATCCTCCCGACTCTGGGAGTACACTAGAATGTCATCAATAAACACAATGATGAATGAGCCAAGATAGGGCCGGAGTACACTGTGCATCAAGTGCATGAATGCTGCTGGGGCATTGGTCCACCCAAATGATATCACAAGGAACTCGTACTGACCATACCGAGTCCTGAAAGAAATCTTCGGAATATTTGGCTCCCGAATCTTCAACTGATGATAGCCTGAAGGCAAGTCAATCTTAGAAAACACTCTGGCACCCTGTAACTGATCAAATAGATCATCAATACGAGGCAATGGATACTTGTTCTTCACTGTAACTTTGTTCAATTGGCGATAATCAATGTACATACATATAGAACCATCTTTTTTCTTCACAAACAAGACTGAAGCACCCCAAGGTGACACATTGGGACGAATAAAGCCTTTATCAAGCAACTCCTGTAACTGCTCCTTCAACTTAGGCGGAGCCATACGATATGGAGGATTAGAGATGGGCTGAGTGACTGATAAAAAATCAATACCAAAGTCGATGTCCTTGTCAGGTGGCATGCCCGGAAGATCCGCTGGAAATACATCTGGATAATCCCTCACTACTGGAACTAACTCAACTATAGGGGTATCAATACTAATATCTCTCACATAAGTTAGATACGCGTCACACCACTTCTCAAAAGTTCGTTGAGCCTTTAGAAATGAAATAACTCTGCTAGGAGTGTAATCCATGGTACCTCTCCACTCTAACCGTGGTAATCCTTGCATAGCCAGCGTTGCGGTCTTGGCGTGATAATCAAGAATAGCATAATGGGGAGACAACCAGTCCATACCTAAAATAATATCAAAATTAACCATACTGAGCAATAATAAATCGGATTTGGTCTCAAGACCACTAAGAACAACCAAATACGACCAATATACACAATCAACAACAATAGAATGTCCCACAGGTGTAGACATATAAACATGAGAACTCAAAGAATCACGGGATACACACAAATACGGAGCAAAATAAGATGACACATAGGAATAAGTGGAGTCTAGATCAAATAAGATTAGCGCGTCTCTATGACAGACCAGAACAATACATGTAATGACAGAGTTGCATGCAACTACCTCTGTATGAGTAGGAAGAGCATAATATTTGGCCTCGCCTCCCCCTCTAGGGCGATCTCTACCTGCACGACCTCCACTTCGAGCTGGATGAGTAGGTGGAGTGGTAGCTGGTGCTGTAATCATAGCCTGGGGACCCGGTGGAGCGCGCAGTGCTTGGGTAGTCTGTGGAAGTGCACCCCTCCTAAGTCTGGGGCAACCCCTCACCATATGACGAGTGTCACCACACTCAAAACAAGCTCACGGAGGGCGTGGATGGCTCGGGCCAAGTCGGCTGGACTGACCGCTGAAAGCACCCCGTGCAGGAGGTGCACTAGACAATGGCAGTGCATAATAAGGATTCTGGGGTCTAAGAGGGGCTGGAATACCGTTGGCGGCTGGAAGTGCTGAATGAATAGGGCGACTCACATAGCCCCTACCATGATGAGCTACCATTGGGGAATGAGTACCACTATAAGTTCTAGACTCTCGAGACCTCTTGGCCTCCCTCTCCTCTCTCTCCTGAGTCAGCATACCCTCCATTCTCCTAGAAATCCCACAACTTGCTGGTAAGCAATATCTATCTCCAACTCTCAGGCCATGTTAAGTCTGATACTAGGTTGAGCCCCTTGATAAATCGACGGACCCTTTCTCTAACTGTAACAACCAAGGCTGGTGCATACCTAGCCAAATCACTGAACCGAACCGCATACTCTAACACAATCATAGAACCCTGGCGCAATTGCTCAAGCTCTGCGCGCCATACATCTCTGAGACTCTAGGGAACATCTCCTCAAGAATATATCCGAGAAATAAGTCCATGTCAACTCATAAGCACGCCACCACTGATAAGTCGTTCTTCTAAGCTGGAACATAATGAAAGAAACCCTACTCTATTCCGCTACACCCATAGTACGGAGGATATTGTGACAGTCCTCAAGAAAACCCTGGGCATGTTCTGACGCCAAGCCACTGAAAGTAGGAGGGTGGTACTTCTTGTACCTCTCGACCCTAAGCTGCTCCTCCTCAAAAATTGTTGCCCTACCCTCGGGCCGAACTGGGGCTACCGACTGTAGTAGTATGACCTCTGGAACCTGGTCAACCTGAACCCGTTGCTCTAGGGTGCGAACGGCCGAAGTATGTGCTCTTTCCCCCGCCTAAGATGTGGCAGGAGCAAGTGGAATCAACCCTGCATGAGCTAGAGTACCAAACATGCTCAGGAACTATGCAAGGGTCTTTTGAAGAGCTGTATAGTAACAGGCGTCTCAGGTGCCTGCGCTCCAACTGGAGCTATTGGTGGCTCCTCTGTAGCAGCTCATATGGGTGCTTCGGTTGCACCATGTGGACGTTCTCGGCCTCTACCTTGGCCCCAACTTCTTGCGGCTCCAGTAGGGGGCGCGGGTGCCTGGTCATCAGATCCGACTGAATGTGTCCTCACCATCTATGAGAGAATAGAAAATAGAAATTTAGAATTCTAAAGTCAACCATTTCATACGACAAGGAATCAAAGAAGTAAAATTTTCCTAACAGTTCCATAGCCTCGCTAAGATAAGTACAGACGTCTCTGTACTGATCCGCGAAACTCTACTAAATCTGCTTGTGACTCATAACACCTATGAACCTAGAGCTTTGATACCAACTTGTCATGACCCAAATCTCCCTCCGTAAGATGTCATGAAGACACTTAGTCTCTAAGACTAGGTAAGCCTAACATTTAGGAATAGCTGAAATAATAACAGAAATAATGGCTAAACCTTAACAACATTAGTATATATATGGATAAAGCTGGAATACTGTCGCTCGACATATACAAGTAAAACAAACAACTATGAGTATAAACATCTTCCAAAGACACGGTAGTCACAAGTCACAAGCTCTAAGGAATCGTTCTAACTTTCTCTATACATCAGTATCTAGGAAAAATGAAGAAGAAACGACATAAAAGGATAGAGAGGGACTCCAAGGTCTGCGAACGATGGCAGATATACCTTGTAGTCTCCGTAGCAGCAGCACAACTCTCTACTACAGGGCTGGTAGGAGGTACCTGGGTCTACACACAAAACATGCACAGCAGAGTAGCATGAGTACACCACAACAGTGCCCAGTAAGTGCCCAGTAGAGTAGTGACGAGATCAGGTCAGGGCCCTACTGGGATATAACAATTAAAGCATAAGATATAATAATATAATGAAAGCAGAAGATATAGTAAACCGATGGAAACAACAATTAATAGCAAGGAATCTTGCAGTTTAAGACTAAATACAAATCAAGGAAAAAGTAGGAATTCAACTAAGCATGCTGCACAGATTTCAAATAAGTATTTAAGACACATATACATATGATATTAGGCTAAACAGGATAACTATACATGCTGAGATGCCTCATTTAAGATATAACTCATTACTGTTCAGTAAAAGCTGGATTTTCAATAATTAGCCCGTGTACGCACTCGTCACCTCGCGTACACGGAACTCACATATCACAAAATATTCACAATATTACACAAGGTTAGGCAAGCCACTTACCTCAAGCCGATCTCAATCAGTCAACAAGAATGCCCTTTCCTCAACTTTCCGACTCCGAATGGACCAAATCTAGCTAAAAGCAATTACATACCATAAATGTAACTATAAGAAACTAATCTAATTAATAAAATCAAGACTTTAGCAAGAAGTTAGAAATTTGCCCCAAAAAGTTGACCTGGGCTCACGTCTCGGAATCAGGTAAAAGTCACAAAATATGAACACCATTCAACCATGAGTTTTCCCATACCAAAATTACTCAAATCCGATACCAAAACCTCAATCAAAACCCCAAAATTCGGTTTAAGAGCTTTTCAACTTTTTCCCCAAATTTATCAACCCAAAACCTTAATTAAATGATGAAAATGATGATGGATTAGTGGATATTAATCAAAAACATGTGTAGAGTCCTTACCCAAAAGTTTTCTCTGAAAATCCCTCAAAATCTCGCCTCAATCCGAGCTCTCTATCTCAAATTATGAAGAAAATGGCAAACCCTCGATTTTGAAATGTTTAAATCTGCCCAGATGTTATGCATCGCGATCGTGGGACCTTCATCGGATCGCGAAGAACAATAAGTCACAACCAAAAAAATGGCCTACGCGAACGCGAATCCATAGACGCGAATGCAAAGCTTCACCTTCCTGATCCTTCGCGAACGCGTTCTTCTCTACGCGATAGTATAGGCTAAAAGCCTGGTGACCCAACGGACCTGCTCCTCTATGCGAACGCGAGAACCCTGTCACGAACGCGTATACCTCAAACCTCAGTGCCTCGCGAATGCGAGACCTGCTTGGCAACGCGAAGGCAAAAATCTCAGTGATCTCCAACTCCTCTACACGAATGCGGGAAAGCCTTCGCGAACGCGCAGAAGGAAACCAGATGCACCAGATAACTGAACTTCAGCCATCTTCCAAAATCAATTCCCAATTCGTTAACCATCCGAAATTCAATCGAGGCCCCCGAGACCTCAACCAAATCTACCAACAAGTCCTAAATATTATACGGACTTAGACGATTCTTCAAATCACAGCAAACATCGCTAAAAATACGAATTGCACCCCAATTCAAGCTTAATGAACTTTAAAACTTCAAACTTCAAACTTCTACAACTGATGCCGAAACCTGTCAAATCACGTCTGATTGACCCCTAATTTTACACACAAGTCATAATTGACATTATGGAACCACTCCAACTTCCGGAATCGGAATCCGACCGTGATATCAACAAGTCCACTCCCGGTCAAACTTTTCAAAAATCCAACTTTCATCATTTCAAGCCTAATTTAACTATGGACCTTAAATTCACAATCCGGACACGCTCCTAAGTCCAAAATACCCAATGAAGCTAATAGAACTGATGAAACTCCATTCTAGAGTCGTCTTCATACAATTCCAACTGCGGTCAAATTCCTAGAAATTAAGCTTCCATTTTAGGGACTAAGTGTCCCATTTCACTCCAAAACAAAAAATAAATCCTCCCGGCAAGTCACATAAGTATAAAAGGAAATAAAAGAAGCAGTAAATAGGGGATCGAGGCTAATTCTCTCAAAACGATCAGGCGGGTCGTTACATTATTTGATGTTTTTTAAATAATATCTATTACTATATACAAATTGTTGAACCATTACCCAAAAGACATGACCTCTTCAAACGTACAAGAAAACCTTATAGCATGATTCAAAAAAAGGTTAAAATTTAGCAGCAAACATATTCTACTGTACTGCAAAGCAACGAAAATACTTTTGGTCAGAATAGAAAAGAGGAGAACCTTGACCTTCTTTCATCAGATTTGGGGAGTGTGTGACGAAATTTCCAAACAACTTCAGCTCAGTGCTTTGCTACAAATTTCCAGAGCAACAACAACCAAAACAGAGCAGTGTAAGTCTCAAAAGACATTAGGTGCTAGGGTTTTAAGCTGAGAAGGGAAAAGAAAAGGTTTACGAAAAAACAAGGAAACGAATTTTGACAAATATTGTAGTGGGAATTAGAGTGCTGGGAATGGCTTTGTTATGTACGGGGCTGTTACAAACATGTATTAATTACATATTAATCGCTAGTAATATAGTTTTCAGTTGAGTCCTTTTTGTCATACCCGTTTTTAGGAAACCATGTATGGTAATTGGATTTTAAGTGCAAATATAGATAATTACAGAAAAATCAAATCAAAGTTAATCAAAATTCAATTTGTAGTTGGATCTTTATTAATTAATTTGAATAAAAATACGACTCCTAGTTTGTAGCTGGATCTTTATTAATTAATTTGAATAAAAATATGAATCCCTCAGTTTTAATTTACGAAAACGTATTTTTTAAAATTTAAAAATATATAATATTAAAGGTCTTAAACTCCGTGTAAAAATTTTCTATTGATGTTCTAAACGTCAATACCACACAAGAGGGGAGATGATTTGTGTGGTACCTAATTTTTCGATCTAGAAAAACCAGGTTCTTCTAGGTGTTCTAACTGCTATTGTTGCAGAATTAAAAGTACAGAAGCTAAAGAACACATAGATTTTTACTTGGAAAACACCTGGCTCAAAAGGTGAAAAAATCATGACCTACTACTCAGTAGGATTTTTCCAAACATCCACTAAAATCACTGAGCCAAAACAACATTTACAAAACTCTTTGTAAACCTAAGGATTAACTCTAATCCCTGTGTAACACACAACCTCAACTGTTGCAACACCTTCAAGTTAGCCTATAACTTGAACACTCAAAGTACCTATTACAAATGCTTCTATGAAAGCTGAAAAGGTACAACTTTAAACCACCTACTACAATTGAACTAGAATAAGAATAAACACAATGGAACTGGTTCTTCTATCTCATTCAAGTAGCTTCAGGTTTGCACACTTGAATTACACACGAACTGCTTGCAAAAAGCGTTGCTATTTTGCTCCCTATTCACGTTTAACTTCTGCGTATGTGAAACACCTGTAAAAGAGAACAATCACTGTTATTTAGTGAGTTAGTAATCAGAGTTTGATTGAGACTCAATTGCTGATCTTCCATCGAAGTTGAGTCCTTGTTCAATACAAACTCTAACCCTATCATTTATCCGGATTGTGTGATTGTGTCCTCTTCCCATAAGGAGACTTTCTCTCCTCATCCAATCTGCAACCTTTTCGATCAGTTCAAGAGATATTGCTGCTTGATTACTGAGACTTATCTCCTTCACGTGTATATCACATGTCTAGGTTGATAAATACTATGCCTCACATGATGAACCTGGTCCATGACTGATTCATTTGTCATTCTTCAAAACTTTACCTGAACTTGGGCCAATAAATTCCCCCTTTTTGATGATGACAAACTCTGTGCTTTTACTAATCAAGGAACCTGTAGGAACTCAGCTTGACCATCAACACATTAACTTAGAATTTTAACTTATCATCAAGGACCATATTTAATTAGGTTATAAATATCACATTAATCAAAATAAAGAGTAAAGCACAATATCTCTTCCCCCTTTTGGCATCATCGAAAAGTTGCATGCATTGTGAATTCCAGATTTTAGTAATTACTCATGGCCACTTGGGCAACTGCAAGTGAAAACATGGATGAAATCATCAATAATCAACAAACGTATTCAAACTATTAAGAGAAAAATCTTCATAGAACAAGAGAAACAGTAGCTGTCATTGATAAGATATGTTTCCACCAACAAACCATAAAAAGAAAGAAAAACTTCCAAAGTATGAGAAAAAAAAACGAAAAAGTCCCTAATCTGGGTCACTGGGGGTACTAGTTTGGTTCAGAAGACAACAACTGGACATCCTAAGGCTTGGAGGAACTAGAGGGATGGGTTTGGAGAAGGTTGAGCATATTCTAAAGCATCCCATCACTCTTCTCCTTGTCTTTTGCTAGCTCAGTTCTAAGGCCATCTCTTTCAGTCTCCAGTTCAGCTACACGAGCCTGGAACCTAGCAATTTCAGCATCCTTAGATCCACACTCTTAAACCAAAGCCCTAACCTTGCTATTCATAGGTGTCTTCAGGGATGAACCAGGTTCAACTGGGGTGGCATTGACTGGATAGTCACAAGCTAGAAGAGTCTTGATGCCAAAGTGTTCCTTGCTTGATGCCATCTTCCATTTCTTCAAAGGCATATTCAACCTATCCAGAACAGTAGTCAATATGAACTCATATAGGGTGGCATTAGCCTTGGAGCCATTTATGACCCTGTCCAGTAATTTGACAATAAAGGCAGGCTAATTTATCTGCATTCCCCTCACAAGGCACTCCATAAGAACCGGGTCCATGTAGTTGGCAGTGTGCCTCCTCTCCTGTCTGGGCAGCATGCACTTGTTAACAAATTCAAACAAGACCTTATGCTCAAGCCTCATCTCACTTTTCTTCATAAGCCTGGCTTCAGGCACATCTTCAGCAGTTGCGGCATCACAAAAAATCCTAGTGATTTGAAGAGCAATAGGGAGAGAATCTAGACATGGCCACCTTTGCCTTGTATAATCATCATACCCCTCACTAGGTATGTCTAGAATCTTACCCAATTTGAGTGCATTAAACTGCACCCTTACTCCTTTCACTATACTGGTGACTACCCCATTCTTCACTTTGGCATTAGCCATAAACTCAATCAATTCTTTCCTAGCCAGCCTCCCATCCATTTCAAGGACCATGTCCTTCCAACCTTGTGCAGCTAGGGCATCCAACAATCTTCTCATTCCTGGCTTATCCAAGTCTCTCAACAGTCTTCCTTTCAAAAAATTTCTTCTGCCAAAGATGGAAAACCTATCTTGTTCCTTTTCAGATTCCTCTTCTTCTTCTTCTTCTTCTCCACTCCATTCTTCTTCTTCCTCAGTAATTTTTACCTGCTTACCTTTCACTGTAGATCTGGTTCTTTTGGCTAAAGAGGGTTCATCAGATACATGTTTAGAGGAAGACTTCTTGGAAGAAGCCTTGGCCCTTTTTGGTTTTGGTGTAGAAACCTCCACAGTTGTTCCCCTTTCTTGATGGACCAGTTCCATCTCTTCTTCTTCTTCTTCTTCTTATTCTTCTTCTTCTTCTTCTTCTTCTTCTTCTTCTTCTTCTTCTTCTTCTTCTTCTTCTTCTTCTTCTTCTTCTTCTTCTTCTTCTTCTTCTGCTTCTTCTGCAACCTCATAACTCTCCACAGCCTTTGCTTTTCCCTTCTCCTTCTTGCCTTCTTCTTGCTTTCTTCACTGTAGGTTTTGGGGATGACATTTTGCTTTTCTTTATTGGCTTGGAAGTAGTTGGAGCCTTTTGTGCGGAAGCTTTATGCTTCTTTGGATCATAACTGGCCCCAACCCTCTTCAGAAGATCAGCCAGTGTTTCCTCAACAGATGAACCAGGTTCATCTTGTTGCTTGCTTAGATGCATAAGCCCTTCAGCCGCCTCCCCAGAACCACTTCCCTCTGACTTGTTGCCACCTTCTTCAACACCTCCACAGATAGCCAGAAGTTTTTCTTTCCTATTTCCCCTATCATCACCACTTGCTCCCTCTCTCTTTTTTTTCTTTATTTTTACCTCCACTTCTACTAGATTCAGCCCCCTTTAAATCTTTGATAGGACCAACCAAGACAAACCTATTTTCTACATTTCAACCACAGTAGAGAGTACCACACAAGAACTTACCTCACCAGGGGTTTCTTGAATTTTGGCAGTGTCAAAAGACCCATGTTTTTCTCCTTCGCTGGCAGAAATAAAAGCTTCAGATTCAGAGTTTGAGTCAGATTCTTGAGTAGGACTTTTCTTCCTCTAGCTAGCCTTCAATTTCTCATTTAGAACTTTCTTAAAGCTCCAGAAGCTACAGTTTTTTCTGGCTAACATTTTTTGCCTACGAAACCTAGGTTTTGGGGTTTCACTAGGGGGTATAGATGAGGATGTATTCGAAGGGGATACTGGTGGGGGAGTGACAGGATTATCTTGGGAGTTAGTCATGGTGGATTGTTTCTTAAGAAATTTGGGAATTTTGGAGAGAAGAAGGGCGATCAGAACTTGAGAAGAGTTTTGACGGTTATGGACTAATGAAGAAGAGGTGTGGCGTGTATCTAAAGATGATTAGACTTAAATGCAGTAACCACAACTTTTTTAGAGGTCAATTAGAAGTCTAATCAAGATGTAATTCTGGTCTCTTAGTGATTATTAGGCATCACTAGATTTTAGGCAAAAATCCTGGTTTTTAGAGTTCTATGGGAATGAAACTGGTTCAATGGTCAACAGATAGAATTTCTGGGAATTTGATGAATGTAGGACTTCTGCTCATGATTGGAAAAATAATCTTTCTAATTGTGCAGAGTATAGAAAACATACCTGAGCTTTTCATATGAACACATACTGATGAACCAGGTTCTTTATATAGAACTCTCTTGAACATGCCTCAAATGCCAAAATAGAAGAAACTTTGTAAGAGATCAGTGAGTCATACACATGTCACAGGAGTATACTAATTAAAGTATGAAACTGAGTAAGAATTGATCTAGATATTTACACAAAGTTAGAACTCCTAACCAAAAAATATATATCTGAACTGGACCTATTAGGTGATCTTAATCATCCCTAACTCCAACTTGTTCCTCTCAAAGTTTTCTCTACTCAGTGCTTTAGTGAAGATGTCAACTATTTGTTTATCAGTAGCATAGAATTCTATTAAAATCAATCCTTTATCATAGTTATCTCTTAAGAAGTGGTGTCTAACATCTATGTGCTTAGTCCTCTTATGAAGAACAAGGTTCTTTGTCATACTTATAACACTAGTGTTATCACAAAATATTGGAATACATCCTACTTCAATTCCAAAATCTACCAGCTATTGTTTGATCCATAGCAATTGAGCACAACAGGAAGCAACAACAACATACTCAACTTCAACAGTAGATAGGGCCACAAAATTTTGCTTTTCGGTAGCCCATAACACAAGATATGAACCAAGGAAATGTGACATACCCGAGGTGCTTTTCCTGTCCACTAAGAAACCTGCATAATCAGCATCAGCATATCCAACTAGATCAAAATTCCTAACTTTAGGATACCAGAGACATAGATCAGTGGTGCCTTTCAGATATCTCAGTATCCTCTTTACCGCAGTCAAGTGGGACTGATAGGCTGAGTAAGGACTTTGCAAAACTAATGGGCAGTGAGTTTGAAATGAGCATGATGGGTGAGCTTAACTTCATTTTAGGCTTGCAAATCAAACAAAATCCAAATGGAACCATGATCTATCAGTAGAAGTACACAAAAGAGCTAATCAAAAAGTTTAAAATTGAGGAATCTAAAGAAATAGACACACCTATTGTAATTGCCACCAAATTAGATAGTTATGAACCTGGTTCATCAGTCGATCAAAAGTTGTATAGGGGTATGATTGGTTCACTCTTGTATCTTACTGCAAGCAGACCTAACATCATTTTCAGTGTAGGGCTTTGTGCTCGTTTTCAGGTACTGTCAATTTTACCTTTTTCCCTTAAAAATAAGGTACTGTCAATTTTACCTCTTTTGTAACCATGCTCCAGTAGGAATTTGGATAGTCATTCATACCAAGTTCTTGGGGCCTGCTTGAACCCATAGAGAGCCTTGTCTAACTTGTACACATGCTCAGGACATTCCTTGCTCTCAAACCTTGGAGGTTGTTTCACAAACACTTCTTCCTTTAGGTAGCCATTCAGGAAGACACTTTTGACATCCATCTAATGAAGAGTGAATTCCATGTGTGCTGCAAAGGCTATGAGGAGTCTGATTGCCTCTAGTCTTGCAACTGGAGCAAATGTCTCATCATAGTCTATGCCCTCCTCTTGGCTGTATCCTTGTACCACCGGTCTTGCTTTGTTTCTTGTTACTGTTCCATCTTCATCAAGTTTGTTTCTGAAGACCCATTTTGTACCAGTGACTGATTTGTCCTTGGGTTTCGGAACTAGATGCCAAACTTGACTTCTTTCAAATTGGTTGAGTTCATCTTGCATTGCATTCACCCAATCTGCATCCTACAAAGCCTCAACAACATTTTTAGGTTCAATAAGAGATAGGAAAGCATCAAAAGCACACAAATTCTTTAGCTGTGATCTAGTTTTGATTCCAGATGTTGGATCAGTAATAACGTTCTCAATGGGATGAGAACTTTGATACTTGTGAGGTTTCACAACCAACTGGTTTCTGCTAGATGTCTCTCCCATGTTTTGTTACTGAGGAACAGGTTCATGAACAGGTTCCTCTAGGGGGTTTGATTCAATTTCTCCTTGATTAGTTCCCCCTGTCAGGTTACCCTGATTTGAAGGGCATATTCCATCACCTGTTCCTTCTTTTGATGCCACTTTGACTTGTGCTGGGGATTTAGTCAATTCCTTTACCAATCCAATGGCTTCATCTTCATGTTCCTATCTCTCAGAAAGAATGTTAGTTTCATCAAATACTACATGTATACTTTCTTCTACACACATAGTTATTTTATTAAACACTTTATATGATTTGCTATGTGAAGAATATCCCAAGAATACTCCCTCATCACTTTTGGGATCAAACTTACCTAGGGAGTCTTTTCCATTATTGTGCACATAACACTTGCAACCAAATGCCCTAAGATGGGATATATTTGGTTTTCTCCCTTTAAGTAACTCGTAGGGAGTCTTCTCTACCAGAGGTCTGGTCATGCATCTATTGATTATGTAACTGCAGTGTTTACGACCTCTGCCCAGAAGCTGTGGGGCAATTTACTAGAAAGTAGCATGGTTCTAGCCATGTCCTCCAGAGTTCTATTCTTCCTTTCAACTACTCCATTTTATTGAGAGGTCCTAGGGGCAGAGAAATTATGATCTATACCATTTTTATCACAGAATTCAGCAAACTTGGAATTTTCAAATTCAGTTCCATGATCAGACCTAATGGATGCAAGTTGATTTCTTAATTGTTTCTGAGTTTTTCTAACAAATGCAATAAACATGTCGAATGCTTCATCTTTGAAGGTTAGAAATAGAACCCAGGTAAATCTAGAATAATCATCGACAAACACCATTTCATATTTCTTTCCACCTCTGCTCATGGTTCATATTAGACCACATAGATCCATATGGACCAGTTCCAACGACTTGGTTGTACTTACCATTTTCTTACTTTTGAAGGATGATCTTACCTGCTTCCCCCTTGCACATGTCTCACAAACTTTGTCTTCCTTGAACTTGATATTAGGTAACCATATCACCAAGTCTTTAGAGGCTAATTTGCTTAGCTGACTTAGACTTGCATGACCAAGTTTTTTGTGCCACAGGAGGGGATCATTAACCAACACACTTAAGCAGGTGAGTTCATTTTCTGAGAGAGTAGACAAATCTACAATGTAAATATTGTTAACTCTTTTTCCCTATAAAACAATCTTGTTAGTGGTAAGGTTAATCACAAAGCATTTGGTAGAGGTAAAAGTTACAAGATTACCTCTATCACACAATTATGATACACTTATTAGGCTATATTTCAAGCTATCTATCAGGTAAACATTCTCTATGGAATGAGAATCTGTTTTGCCTACCTTTCCAACCTCAATGATCTCACCTTTCTTTCCATTACCAAAGGAGACATTACCTCCTTTTAAGTCCTCAAGTGAAAGGAACTGGTCCTTGTTCCCAGTCATATGTTTTGAGCAGCCACTATCCATATACCATATTTGGCTCCTCCCTTTCACTTGGACCTGCAAAAAGAAATCAGGGGTTAGTCTTAGGAACCCAAACTAGTTTGGGTCCCTTTCTATAGGCAAAAGGATGAATCAGATTCCTTCTTGCCCACCCAGGCAGCTTGTTTTTCTCTTGAACAAAGACTTTGTTCTTTTGACTGACTTTTTCTTTTGCATTACATTAATTTTTGTAATGGCCAGCCTTGCCACAGTGTGTGTAGATTTTATTTTTAGGAAGAATGAGGTACTTGATTCTAGAGTCCCATTTTGGAGCTTGAGTCCCATAGCCAAGTCCTCTTTTGTTGCTACTGTGATGCTCTTGCAGCCAAGAGAGTGCATCAGAAGCCTTGTTCCACTTGCAAGTTCTGTCTAGTTCATGTTTCACCTTTCCTAGATCTTCCTTCAGGACTTTGATGAGTTCATCTTTCATTTTTCCCAAGTTTTCTTCTAGAGTGAGATATGTGTGATCAACTTTCTTCTTTCCTGTTCCTGATTTCAGTTTTAAGTTTTCAGACCTAAGTTCTAGGACACTGTTATTAAGTTCAAGAACCTGGTTCTTCAACTCAACATTTGTGTTATCACTCTCATTAGCCCTAGACTCTAGACTTTTGTATTTTGCTTTTAGGATCACACATTCCCTAGACAAAACTTCATTCTCATTGTTAATTATCTCAGACTCATCAATGAAGTCTAGTAGTAGCTCAGCCAACTTTTCTTTAGACAAAAATTTAATCTTATTTTTGAGATGAAGGATACTTACCTCTTGTTTATCATCTGATTCTCCGATGGACATCAGTGCTTGCTCTTCTTCAGCTTCATCTTCCGAATCTTTATCTGAAGTTTCTCCCCAAGCAGCAACCATAGCCTTGGTTGAACCTTTGTTCCTTTTTGGTTGAACCTGTTCCTTCTTCCTGTTCCTTCGTTTAGCCCTTTCTTTTTTCCACTCAATTTCCTATTGAGGGCAGTTCTTGATCATGTGATCAGTCTTACCACACTTGTAGCAACCCTCATTGGTTTATTTCTCAGGAGCTCTTGACTTGTTGAAGGTTGTACCTCTTGAAGAACCCTTTCCTCTCATCAAGTACTTTTTGAATTCTCTAGTGATCATAGCCATCTCATCATCTTCCAGATCTGAACCTTCAGCAATTTTGAGAGCTAGGCTTCTCTCTTTCTTAGGTGTATCCATCTTCATGGTTTGCCTTCTCAGTTCATAAGCAGTAAGATTTCCAATCAGTTCATCCAGTCTGAGAGTAGCAATATTCTTGGATTCCTGAATGGCCGTGATTTTGCTTTCCCATGAGACTGGCAGAACCCTTGTTAGGATTTTCTCAACCTTGTCTTCTTCAAGAACAATCCTTCCAAGGGACTTAAGTTCATTTGTCAGTATAGTGAACCTAGTATACATCTCTTGGATAATTTCTCCTTCCTTCATAGTAAAATTCTCATATTGAGAATACATCAGTGTTCCTCTTGATCTTTTCACTTGAGGTGTTCCTTAATGAGCCACTTGCAAAGTGTCCCATATATCCTTGACAGTAGTACAACTTTGGATCCTACTGTAATCATCTGGACCTAGTCCATACACAAGCCATTTTTTGGCCTTAGCATTTTTCTCCCACTTTTTTAGGTCATCAGCAGTGCAGCCAACCCTTGTCTTTGGCAAAACCACTCCTTCCTCATTTTTTATTGTAATTGCCAAAGGACCATCAGTGACTATGTCCCAGAGTTCATAGTCTTCTCCTATGATGTGATCCTTCATCCTGTTCTTCCACCAAGAGTAGTACTGTCCATTGAACAGTGGAGGCCTGGCAGTGGATTGCCCTTCTCAGTTCCCAGGTGGTGCACTCATGTTGATCTTTTCCTAAGGTGTTAGCCTCTTCAAGGATAACCTGCTCTGATACCAATTGATGTTCTAAATGTCAATACCACACAAGAGGGGAGTGATTTGTGTGATACCTAATTTTTTGATCTAGAAGAACCTGGTTCTTCTAGGTGTTCTAACTGCTACTGTTGCGGAATTAAAAGTACAGAAAATAAAGAACACAGAGATTTTTACGTGGAAAACACATGGCTCAAAAGATGAAAAAACCACTACCTACTACTCAGTAGGATTTTCCCAAACATCCACTAAAATCACTGAGCCAAAACAATATTTATAAAACTCTTTGTAAACCTAAGGATTAACTCTAATCCCTGTGTAGCACACATCCTCAACTGTTGCGACACCTTCAAGTTAGCCTATAACTTGAACACTCAAAGTACCTATTACAAATGCATCTATGAAAGCTGAAAAGGTACAACTTTAAACCACCTACTACAATTAAACTAAAATAAGAATAAACACAACGGAACTTGTTCTTCTATCTCGTTCAAGTAGCTTCAGGTTTTCACACTTGAATTACATACGAACTGCTTGCAAAAAGCGTTGCTATTTTGCTCTCTATTCACGTTTAACTTCTGCATATGTGCAACACCTGTAAAAGAGAACAATCACTGTTATTTAATGAGTTAGTAATCAGAGTTTGATTGAGACTCAATTGCTGATCTTCCATCAAAGTTGAGTCCTTGTTCAATACAAACTCCAACCCTATCATTTATCCGGATTGTGTGATTGTGTCCTCTTCCCATAAAGAGACTTTCTCTCCTCATCCAATATGCAATCTTTTCGATCGGTTCAAGAGATATTGCTGCTTGATTACTGAGACTTATCTTCTTCACGTGTATCTCACATGTTTAGGTTGATAAATACTATGCCTCACATGATGAATCTGGTCCATGACTGAGTTCATTTGTCATTCTTCAAAACTTCACCTGAACTTGGGCTAACATCTATTTTTTCTTAAACTCTATGTCCTGTCAAATGAGCTCACAAAAATTAAAATGGAGGGAGTAATTTTCTTTAAAATATTAGTTATGCAATTAAAATTATTTAATGTACTTTTTTTACCTGAAAATGTATATTATAAATACCTAGTAATTAATTTTTATTTAATACTTCTTAAATACAAGTTATTTGTTAAACAATAATACTTACTTACTTATCCATATCAAGATACTTATTAATTGTATGATATCTATGTGATTAATCTTGCTCAACAAATCGAGCGCCATCCATTACCTACTGAAGTTTTTTAGTATAATCTTCAATATTATATTTCAAACATTAGATATTAGATAGGGTCGAGAAATGAGTTCTCTTTTATTTTTTAAGTGGTGCCACGTAGATATTACGGTGTATGTACTGATCACGTGGCTATATGGAGTACGTCATAAATTACTTTTCCATTATAAAAGTTAGTTTTATAACTTTGGTTACTATTCGTAGAATCACCTTTAGATTAAGCAACCTACCTTATAATTCTTTAGTCAGATCTAATCAAGATTTCCTGGTTTGAACCAAGACAATAGCACCTATTGTTGTTCATAGGCGGCTCAATGGTAAAGACAGCACAAGCAATGGCTCACGGTCCCCAAATTTTGGGGGCCCACCTTCCCTTGATAGTAATTTTAATTTTAGATAAGAGGGGTTGCTCTGATGGTAAGCAACCTCCACTTCCAACCAAGAAGTTGTGAGTTTGAGTCTTCCCAAGAGTAAGGTGAGAAGTTCTTGGAGGGAAGAATGCCGAGGGTCTATTTGGAAACAGTCTCTCTACCCCAGGGTAGGGGTAAGGTCTGCGTACACACTACCCTCCCCAGACTCCACTAACTGGGATTATACTGGGTTATTGTTGTTGTATATAAAAATTGAGTATCTTAATGTTAAAAAGTAAATAACTTAATACAAAAAGGAAAAGAAAATTTTAATTTGTGACTAGCGCTGATAGTTGAGATTTTAATAATTTAAAGGGTATAAAGATATCTTTGATTTTTTTATTTAGAGGGTAAAATTTAATTTTTTATGTAAAGGGTATAAAGATATCTTTTATTTTTGACAAGAGTGGGTTGCTTTAGTGGTGAGCACCCTCCACTTCCAACTAAGAGGTTGTGAGTTCGAGTTACCCCAAGAGCAAGGTGGGGAGTTCTTGGAAGGTGGAAGCCGACGTTAAAGGAAATATTACAAGTAGAAGATAATACTCTGATCCGTATACTCAATAAGATAACAAGAATTAATTTTTGTTAAATACCTATCCTATAACAATTTTGCATTAGGATAAATAATGTATTAGGAGAATCTAAATGGATCGGATTAGCTATATTATCATTTAAAAAAGTTAAAAAAATAGATTTCAAACAAAAAATACAAATTTATTTTGTTAACAAATTAGGGTCCCTCATCGAGATTTTGCTTTAGGCCATCAGCAATGTTGGGCCGCCCCTGTTAAATGTTGTTCGTGCTCTAATTTTTACTTGAAACAAGGACTATATCTAGGGGTGTCAATAGATCTTTAAAAACCGACTAAACCGACCAAATCAAATCGTATCGAACAAATTATTAGATTTTTTAAAATAAAACCATAGTTTTTAATATAAAATTATAACCCACCGATAATTAGGGTAGGTTTTGAATTTAAAAAATAAATCGAAAAAATATTGCACCGTCCCGAATAATTTTATATAAGAAAAATATATTTTATATATTAAGTCTAAAATAAAAAAATATTAATATTTTTATTGAGCTTTGTGGAAACATTTACAAGCCAACAAGTAATTAAAGTCCTAAGTCTCAACTCTCAATCTATTATGCTACTTCTATTGAAACTGAATTAGTTCTAGCTATCATCTTGAGTAGCAAGTCATAGGCATTTCAACGATCTTGAGTAGCAAACCATAAATTATTGAATATCTTTCCTCTCATATGATTTAATTTTTCTTATTGTATACTTAATCTTCTAATAAACTCCATTCTAGAGTCCAATCTCGATTAATATATTCCAACTCGTGTAATCTATATTTCTTTTGTCTTTGCTCAATTTCTCTTATGTTGTAGTAGAATAGTGGGATAAATCTCTATTCTAGCTATCTTTCAGATTCCCTTGATTCGTCGTCTTTTAAACTATAAAAATGACTATAGAGTTTTGCCGAAGTCCTAAGTAAGTACGTATCTTATCGCATTCTAATTTCTATTAGCGACTCTTACATGAAATTTTAAGAAAAATACCAAAAATTAACCGAACCGTATCGATATCAAAAAGAAACCAAGATGATTGGGAATGTTTCGAAAAGTCTTATTTTGGTTATACAAAAGAAATAACCAAAAAATTGGTATGTACATATTTTATAAAATAACTGACCGAACCAAACCATTAACACCTCTAGGCTCTAACTATATCCCAGCACGATACACCAAACTTCTCTATGAAAGTCACCTACCCACAATAAGTTCATACTTCATACAACAACTAAGGTTATGATGGGGATAAAAAAGGGCAAGGAAAGATACTAGTGGAGTGGCAAAAAATACTAAAAGTTAAATTAGTCATAAGAAACATAAATATCACTAGGGGTGTTCATAAAAATCCGAAAATCCGAACCAAGCCGAAAACCAAACCAAACCGACCAAAAAAACCGATATTTTTTGGTTTGGTTTGGTTTTGGTTTTGAAATTTAAAAACCGATCAAATTTGGTTTGGATTTGGTTTTAATTAAAAAAAACGAACCAAACCGAATATAGGAGTAGCTATTTTAAATTTATTATTACACCTATATATATGTATACCTTTATACAAAGTTTTAAATTTTATAGTAAATATTAATCGTTTGCACATTTAGTACAATTCTTTATGGTAGCTTTCTTTTGTTAAATGTAAGAATCTATTTCATGTTAAAAATAATACTCCCTCCGTTTTAATTTATGTGAATCTATTTCCTTTTTAGTCCGTGCCAAAAAGAATGATCCATTTTCTTATTTAGAAACAATTTGTCTTTACACAATGATTTATTGCCACACAAAATATATGTGCCTCATTTTACACCACAAGATCAAAAGTCTTCTCTCTTTTCTTAAACTCGTACCCAGTCAAATGGGTTCACATAAATTGAAACAGAGGGAGTATATTTTTAATTGAGTCCTTAAATTATTCATCACTATTTGATTCAATTATCATCAATATATCTTGGTAAATAATAGATTTCTCAAAGGGCAATTGATTTGATAGTGTTACGTTGAAAATGTGGTCGGCGAAATGTGTGTTTGGTAGTGTATGTCTTATGTTTAAGAAAAAATCGACAAATAACCGAAAAAACTAAAAAACCGACATAAACCGAATCGAGAAAAAACCGACTTAATTGGTTTGGTTTGGTTCTAATATTTAAAGAACCGACTTACTTGGTTTGATTTCTTTTTAGGGAAAAACCGATCCAAACCGAACCATGAACACCCCTAAATATCACATATTTACAGAGTCCATGCCCAAAGGAGAAGATATATACACTATATTAACTTGTTTTTGGTTACATCAGAAACTCTGAGATAACTTTCTTATTACAGGTCACCAATCCACAGTGGAAGATGATCTATTGCTGTATATTGTGTTTCAATCGGTCAATCTTCATCAATAGGGGAGTCGAGATCTAAAAATGCATTGAAAATGCTGATCGCGATGCTAGTTGGCTTGACACTTGGAATCTGAATCTTCTATTGTGTTGAAGTACAAGGAAGATAGTTTTCCATAAAATGTAGAGACTAGTTGATGGACAGATAATCCACAATAATGCTTTCCCAGCCGAGCAATGCAAATGTCTATGATCTTTTTAAACATGCTATCTGCTTGGACTCATGGTGCTCAACAAACTTGACGAGAGGCATCCACTGCATTATATGTCCGCCCAAAATCCATTAAGGTCGTGATAACGCCTCACATCGCTGTCAGGCAAGCCAATAATAAATTATTAACTTATTTACTCATTTTAGTTTCTTTGAAATAATAATTTTTATTAATTAAATAATACAAAAATAGAATTTACAGAGTAAATGAAAATATTTTCTACAACTACAACAATGAATAACCCATACACATCCCAAAACCCGGTGTCACAAGTTGTCACGACCCTAAACCGGACTCGGTCGTGATGGTGCCTCTCGTGAAGACAAGGCCAGGCGACACAATTCCGAAATTCAGTTTTAACAGTTTAATAAGTCCCTTTAAGTCATTTATAAGGATAAATCCCCAACAAGTATATATTTAGCGAAATAAAATAAGTGCGAAAATAAATACAGCCCGACATCGGGGTGCCACTAGTCATGAGCATCTACCAAGGTCTGAATACAACCGGAGTCTAAAAATATACTAAATACAGTAATGAAAATGAGAGGAAGGAAAGCAGTGCTGCGAACGTCGTGCAGCCACCTCGCTAACTCTAACGACTCCGCCTCCAAGCAATCAACACCCGCTACCGGGTTCTGAAATACCTGAATCTGCACACGAGGTGCAAGGAGTAATATGAGTACTCCAACCCAGTAAGTAATAAAAGTAAATAAAGACTGAGCAGTAAGAAAACACGTCAACCACGTCATAGCACCACAATGATTACAACATATTCCCAAATTTCGGTACCAATCAAATCATTTCGTTAAACTCCCAACTTCAGTAAAATCCGTTAAAATTTATCTTTCTAACCTATTCAATATAGGTTTAATGAAATATATATATATATGGTGAAAGTGATAAAAAAATCATAATCGGTCTCTCGGGCAAAACATAGCTCGTACACAACCCTTCGGTATAACAGAAATTCACAATTTTTTTCATAACTTAAAAAAACTTCAGTTTAAATGAAAGTTATTTAAAACATTTGTTCAACATTTTCAATAGAGGCTCGGTCTAAAGATGAGTGAAAGCAGTAATTAAATCAACATGTTCACTAGAAACTCACTTTAAAGGGGTTAAAACAATAAGTTCATAAACTAGCCCCTCAGGCAAAGCATTACTCATGTACATGTACATATATATATCCCCTCGGGCAAGCCTCTCAGTCACTCGTGACTCAACTTTTACCAACCAGCGCTCACACTCAGCACTCACACTCAATAGGTACCATATAGTAACTGTTGCGGCGTGCAACCCGATCCATATATCGCTGCGGCGTGTAGCCCGATCCATATATATAGTCGACTGCACTCACTCGGGGGTCTGCAGACTCCGGAGGGGCTCCTACAACCCAAGCGCTATATCACTGCAGCGTGTAACCCGATCCAACATATCACTGCGGCGTGCAACCCGATCCAACATATCGCTGCAGCATGCAGCCCGATCCATATACATATACACACACACACACACACACACACACACACACACACACACACACATATATATATATATATATATATATATATATATATATATATATATATATATATATATATATAAATATATTGTTGCGGCGTGCAACCCGATCCATAAATATATAATCCTCACAACTAGGCCCTCAGCGTCTCTCCATCATTAACCTCACTATCAGACCCTCAGTCTATCTCAGTCATTAACCTCACAATCAGACCCTCGGTCTATCTCAGTCAATACCCTCACAATCAGACCCTCGGTCTATCTTAGTCATCAACCTCACAATCACTCGGACCATCAGTAAAACAGGGAATTCAGCCCAAACAGTTTTCACACTTTAAGAATTTAAGTGATAAAACCAGGTTTTAAACAATAAACAGGTAAATCATGACGGAGGATATGCTGCACAAGGCCCCAAACATGGCATACAACCCAAAATATAATATAAATCTCTAAAATATGGAAGATCATAAGATTTCAAATCAAATACGCGACTTAACAATACGACAGACCAAGTCACAATCCCCAACGGTGCACGACTCCACGCTCGTCATCTAGCGTGTGCGTCACCTCAAGTAGCACAACGATGTGAAATCCGGGGTTTCAAACCCTCAGGACAATATTTATAATCATTACTTACCTCGAACCGGTCCAAACTCTAGCCCGCGATGCCTTTGCCGTCACGAATCGACCTTCGGATGCTCCAAATCTAGCCACAATCAGTACATAACCATTAGAATATACTAAGGGAACAAAGCCCACTCGAAAATATTCAATTTACATCAAAAATCTCAAAATTGCTCAAACCCAGTCCCCGATCCTACGTCTAGGAATCCGACAAAATTAACATCAATGGAATTCTCATCCTCTCACAAGTCTATACATACCAAGAACATCAAAATCGGACCTCAAATGACCCCTCAAATCCCAAATTCTAGGTCTCCAATTACAAGCCCTAGTTCTTCAATACTAGGCTTAAATTCCATGATATATTAGGTAGAATTCACATAAGAAACGAGTATAAAGTCCATAAATCTTACCTCCAAGTGATTCCCCTTGAATCCCTCTTTAATCCTCTCCAAAAAGCTCCAAAAACGACCAAAAATGGTGGAAATAAACCCCAAAATCGCGAACAAGACGACTAATTAAACATTCTCCCCAGGCCTGAAAACCTTCTTCACGAACGCGGTCAAAGCATCGCATTCACGAAGCACAAAATAACTTTGACCAAAATTTCCTCTTCGCGATCGCGACCTGCCCATCGCGAACGTGATGCTTCCTCAAACTAAAACTTCGCAATTACGTTACACCACTCGCTAACGCGATGAATAAAAATGCATCAAGCCCAGCTGACCAAATTACTCTACGCCAACGCGGAGATTCACCCGCGAATGCGATGCCCAAACAATCAGCCCTTCGCGAACGCGAAGGCTAAAATTCCAGCCTTCACTAGCTAACCCTTCGCGAACGCGAGGTCCTACTCACGAACACGAAGGCCATTTCTCTACAACACTGATCAACAATTTTCTGCAATTCAAACAACATGCAATGGTCCGATTGACCATCCGAACTCACCCGAGGCCCTCGGGACCTCAACCAAACATGCCAACATATCCCATAACCTCACTTAAACTTATTCCAACCTTCGGAATGCTTAAAACAACATCAAAATACCAAAATCACATCGGAAACAAGCCTAAGAATTTAAAGAACTTCCAAATTACACTTTTGATAAAAAACACAACCAAACCACGTCCAAATGACCTTAAATTTTGCACACACGTCACAAATGACACAACGGAGGTACTGCAACTTCCGGAATTCCATTCCGACCCCTATATCAAAATCTCACCTATCAACCGGAAAATGCCAAAATCTCAATTTCGCCAATTCAAGCCTAAACCTTCCACGGACTTCCAAAATGCATTCCGATCACGCTCATAAGTCCCAAATCACCTAATGGAGCTAATCAAATCATAAAAATTCTGATCCAAGATCATATACCAACAAGTCAAATCTTGGTCAAACATTTCAAATTTCAAGCTTTAAATTGAGGGTTGTTCTTTCAAATTCATTCTGATTACCCTGAAAACCAAAACCAACGATTTACAGAAGTCATAATCCATCACACGGGGCAATTCATGCTCGAGAACTGACAAGCAAGGTGCAAAAGCTCAAAACGACCGGTCGGGTCGTTACATCCTCCCCCACTTAAACATACATTCGTCCTAGAACGTGCCCAGAGTTGTTCCAAAAGCCAACTAATCGCTGAATAACCTTACCATGCACATATCTGGGGGTGATCCTACGTCACCCTATCTCACATTGGTCCGATAACGCAATGTAACTGAAATTTTCACAATCCAACCTAGCCCTTAAACCCTTAGAACCACATTTCCACTTCTGAAATCATCCACAAGATCCGAATCTCACATCTATACTCTAAATAAGCTCGAACAAGCGGTAGTAACCCATACCTGCAACCTCGGTGCAATTACATGATATACCATATAACTTAAACGCTTGCAGCGATAACTTCTAATCACAGTAGCTGCACACAACAATTGAATATCGATAGGAAACCTCTTATCAACTAAAGTCTCATTCCAACACTTTCATATACTGCCAATGATAAATGAAACACGCAGTAAGCCATAACCGTTTTCTCAGATCAACCATTCATGAAGCCACTTCTCCTTTGGAAAATACCATAGCAAATTTCTACACTGAACCTCGATGTTATCCCTCTAACATGCTGAAATCAAATCCGTTTGCAGTCATTAAAGATCTCGACGATCTCACCTAATCCAACACAACTACTTTGTTGACATTGACACATCAATACAGACTAAAGCCACGACTTGTGCAATCCATGCACCAATAAGCCACAATCCGAACTTACTCAAATCATGAAAATGACTCAAATGAAAGAGTTGTACCGCAAGCTCACTAGTACCACCACAACACAAGGCTGAGAACCCGCCACACATTGTAGAAACAGAACACACGAATCTAACCCGCAGGATCATACTTCCACATAGCTTCGCTCCAATGCGCGACCTCGTCCAAACACTGGTCCATATGAGACACCTTAAGTTACTATGCTCAAAATCGACAACCGTGCGCAATATGATGTCTAAAACTAAAGAAATCATCATAACCACCACGAGGAAATTACATAACACCACACAACTCAAAAGGACATAACCGATACGCTATCCACCAAACAATACCCAGTGCTCTTCCCGCTCGAATTCCACTGAGAAGCCCTAATAATACCGCACCACATGTGCCTATAATCAACAAATCCTAATGGCTTGCAACACGGAAAGGTAACTCATAGATCCCCCTGATTACTAATAGCTTAATAACAACCAAATCAACACATCCCTCACCAATGGAAACTCTGAGCCAACAAAGCCGTCTCGATGCAAAACACACATCCATATAGGTCTACCAATGAACCACATATCAACATTAGTCACACACAACAGATAAATAATCCTCTGAAGGTTCACAATGACTGAATCATAGCACACACTATCATCTGATTAACTTACTCACATCTTTGCCGTCCACAACCACGAGCTAACATATATATAAGAACTTCTAGTCTCCAAGTCCATAAAGCACACGAATTACCATATCTAATCCTAATTCTGCCGCTCACATATATAACACACCTCTAGTACTCAATCATCTCATGAGAGGTACACCTATAATTCTTCTGAGACCAAACAAACTCAAATATCATCCGTCGATCAGACAAGATAGTGTCGCAATACCAATAAAGCATTAGTAACTCAAACACATCGCCCTCTCTGAAATATTATACCCTCATCAAGCCACACCAATCAGTGATCTCATTTATCTAGTCACCTGAAGCTGCCCATGATATCTAAGAATGTGTGACCTTCCTTTCAAATCTGAACCGTGTCCTTACACATGCAAATCTCAATCCTACACAACATACCGCATAAATTGTACCATCCTAGGATAACCACGAGAACTTTATATCCTTTCCAGGACACAAGAAGCTATGTACCCAATTAGCCAAGAACTTTCCATTGAACCCATCTAGAAGAAAATCACTACACCTCCCATGCTTCTCATGCCAGAAGAAAATGTACACCTCTAAACCGTGGCAGAAAGCCATCAAGAACTCTTCGAATTTCATTTGCACAAAACTAAACTGTTAGGACTGAATCCTTCTAACTCAACCAAGCTATGCATGCCACTAAAACCCAAGAGCATTGTCGCGAAACAGCTATATAAACTCATTACCTCATAAGCATCCAAATCACCACTGCCCTCCTCCCTCTTTGAGCTGTTTATCTAAAACTACCCTAATCTCCAATCTCTTCAAGTAAAAAAAAAGAACTAATCATATCCTTACCACACCGATCCGGCATACTACCAAGCTATCCCATCTATCCGAGTTTCCTTCTGATCTACCGTCAACTTGACACTTCTTCTTACTACAACACTACAATTCCTCAACCCAGACTCACCACACGGGACCCAAGCACAAAACCACACCGTCTAAGACTCATAAGCCACTGAATACTCTCTTAAATATTCCCAAAGGCACCATATTCAAAATACTTTACTCTGAAGAGACTTCCTACGAATCTAAATCTGTTACCTTTACCTTCCTGATACTGATACATAGAATCCCATAATTGATATAGAAATGCCATAAATCTTGACATCTTCTAATGAAAACTCAGTTTCTAGCCACACATACAACTTGAAAATACCCAATTGTTACATGTAAAATCTTGAACACATTACAACCATTCTCGAGAGTCATCCACTCTACTCAAACCGCAATTAGCCTGATCAAAAGAACCAAACAACATGTGCCTCATTAGCATTTTAGATACTGCAGAATGCAACCTCATCCAATACAACCAAGCAACTTCTTGCTCTATGCACCGAGCATCCTTTACCAATAACAATTCAAGATATTCTGTAATTCTCACACACCTATAAAGCATACTACAATCTTTGTCAAAAATGTTCCTTTACTCGAGCCATCCTCGGTCTCAATCTCTGTAGGCCATAACCGATTCACTAGTATGCCTCAAACTGGAACCAACATAGCACATAACCGTGCAATCAACTAATCAATATCAGACTCCCCCACTTGGCTCGAAGCCATAGATCAAAACACACTCAATAACTCATATACTCTATTGATGCCATAATACCATAGTGAGATTAAACTTAACCCTTCATACACTCGTGAAACACAGACCACATATACTTTAAATATTATGCAAATCTCGCATTCACTCTCGTAACAATTGAACCCTACTCTCTTAAACGACCCAAATTTAAATTGCAACACATATATTACACTTGTAAATGAGATCTCCTAACAGATAACATAAGGATCACACAACCTCAGAACACTCCGTAGGATATAATCCACCTGCTTTGCCTCCAACTAACATTTCTGTATACCTTCCACCGACATAAATATTACGCAGTCACTTAGTCTTCCTGAGTCTGAACTCATACCGCAACATGAAATTTACTTCACTCCCAACTAGGAAACATGAAAAGATTCTTCACACGCCCATAACTCGGGGTTATACTTCGAATCAAGATGGAAATCAAGCACCCAATGATTCTTCTATCCTCCAGCAGACCCTCCTCATCGCTTCCAAATCATATGAATATATCTCGCAGTCACATCACACTCATCAGGTAACTATCCAGTCATTACTCCCCTTTATAGGGATGCAATAGAACATGTAGATCCAAGATCACGCGCTCACGAAATCATCAGCTCAAAGCTCAAGCTATAGGCAAGAATCTAGCCTCAAGTCCTCCAGACTAGCCGACATCAACACACAAAGATCACACCTCGTCCCTTGATCAGGGAATCACAAGCCACCGATGCATATCTGATACTGAGCGCTCATGTGTGCATACGAATGTGTGGAAGGAATTCAAAGAGTTACTTTTCAAGCTGAATCAAGGACGCATGATAAGAATTCAAGAATGTGAAGTTTTTCCTAAAAGTTCTGCAGCCTCTAGAGGATAAATACTGACGTCTCTGTACCGATCCGCGAGACTCTACTAAACCTGCTCATGACTCGTGAGACATATATAACCTAGGCTCTGATACCAACTTGTCACGACCCCAAACCGGACTCGATCGTGATGGCGCCTCTCGTGAAGACAAGTCCAGCCGACGCAATTCCCAAATTCAATTTTAATAGTTTAATAAGTCCCTTTAAGTCATTTATAAGGATAAATCCCCAACAAGTATAGATTTAGCGAAATAAAACAAGTGCGGAAATAAATACAGCCCGACATCGGGGGTGTTACTAGTCGTGACCATCTACCAAGGCTCGAATACAATCGGAGTCTAAGAATATACTAAATATAGTAATGAAAATGATAGGAAGGAAAGTAGTGTTGCGAACGTCGTGCAACCACCTCGCTAACTCCGACGACTCCGCCTCCGAGCAATCAACACCCGCTACCGGGTTCCGAAATACGTGAATCTGCACACGAGGTGTAGGGAGTAATGTGAGCACTCCAACCCAGTAAGTAATAAGAGTAAATAAAGTCTGAACAGTAAGAAAACACATCAACCACGTCATAGCACCACAATGATTACAACATATTCCCAAATCAGGATACCTTTCAAATCATTTCGTTAAACTCCCAACTTCAGTAAAATCCTTTGAAATTTATCTTTATAACCTTTTCAATATATGTTTAATGAAATATATATATGGTGAAAGTGATAAAAAATCATAAAAGGCCCCCCGGGCAAAACATAGCTCGTACACAGCCCTTCGGCATAACAAAAATTCACAATCCTTTTCATAACTTAAAAAAAACTTCAGTTTAAATGAAAGTTATTTAAAACATTTGTTCAACATTTTCAATAGAGGCTCGGTCTAAAGATGAGTGAAAGCTGTAATTAAATCAACATGTTCAATAGAAACTCACTTTAAAGAGGGGTGAAAACAGTAAGTTCATAAACTAGCCCCTCAGGCAAAGCATCACTCATGTACATGTATATATATATATATATATATAGCCCCTCGGGCAAGCCTCTTAGTCACTTGTGACTCAACTCTTACCAATCAGCACTCACACTCAATAGGTACCATATAGTAACCGCTACAGCGTGCAACTCGACTCATATATCGCTGCGGCGTGCAGCCCGATCCATATATCGCTGCGCGCGTGTAGCCCAATCCATATATCACTGCGCGCGTGTAGCCTAATCCATATATATAGTCGACTGTGCTCACTGGGGGTGTGCAGACTCCGGAGGGGCTCCTACAGCCCAAGCGCTATATCGCTGTGGCTTGCAGCCCGATCCAACATATCGCTGCGGCGTGCAGCCCGGTCCATATATATATATATATATATATATATATATATATATATATATATATATATATATATATATATGTGCAGCCCTATCCATAAATATATAATCCTTACAACCAGGCCCTCGACCTCTCTCCGTCATTAACCTCGCCATCAGACCCTCGGTCTATCTCAGTCATTAACCTCACAATCAGACCCTCGATCTATCTCAGTCAATACCCTTACAATCAGACCCTCGGTCTATCTCAGTAATCAACCTCACAATCACTCGAACCATCAGTAAAACAGGGAACTCAGCCTAAACAGTTTTCACACTTTAAGAATTTAAGTGATAAAACCAGGTTTTAAACAATAAACAGGTAAATCATGACGGAGGATATGCTTTCAAAATAAATAGAGTGAGAAAAAATAGTAAAAATTCCCCTAAGGGTCTCAACAGGTCGACACAAGGCCCAAAATATGGCATACAATCCAAAATATAATATAAATCTCTAAAATATGGAAGATCATAAGATTTCAAATCAAATACGCGACTTAACAGTCGTACGAGATGGACCAAGTCACAATCCCCAATGGTGCGCGACTCCACGCTCATCATCTAGCGTGTGCGTCACCTCAAGTAGCACAACGATGTGAAATCCGGGGTTTCAAACCCTCAGGACAGCATTTACAATCATTACTTACCTCGATCCGGTCCAAACTCTAGCCCACGATGCCTTTGTCCTCACGAATCGACATTCGGATGCTCCAAATCTAGCTACAATCAGTACATAACCATTCGAATATGCTACGGGAACAAACCCCACTCAAAAATATCCAATTTACATCAAAAATCCAAAAATTGCTCAAACCCGGCCCCCTGACCCACGTCTCGGAATTCGACGAAATTAACATCAATGGAATCCTCATCCTCTCACAAATCTATTCATATAAAGAACATCAAAATCGGACCTTAAATGACCCCTCAAATCCCAAATTCTAGGTCTCCAATTACAAGTCCTAGTTCTTCAATACTAGGCTTAAATTTCATGATAAATTAGGTAGAATTGACATAAGAAACGAGTATAAAGTCCATAAATCTTACCTCCAAGTGATTCCCCTTGAATCCCTCTTCAATCCTCTTCAAAAAGCTCCAATAACGACATAAAATGGTGGAAATAAACCCCAAAATCGCGGACAAGACGACTAATTAAACATTCTGCCCAGGCCTGAAATCCTTCTTCGCGAACGCGGTCAAAGCCTCGCGTTCGCAAAGCACAAAATAACTTAGACCAGAACTAAACCTTCGCGATCGCGTTACACCACTCGCGAACGCGATGAATAAAAATGCATCAAGCCTAGTTGACCAAATTACTCTACGCGAACGCAGAGATTCACCCGCGAATGCGATGCCCAAACAATCAGCCCTTCGCGATTGAGGAACTTTCCTCGCGAATGCAAAGGCTAAAATTCCATCCTTAACCAGCTAACCCTTTGCGAACGGGAGGGCCTACTCGCGAACGCGAAGGCCATTTCTCTGCAACACTGATCAACAATTTTCTGTAATTCCAAACAACGTGCAATGATCCGATTGACCACCCAAAACTCACCCGAGACCTCAATAAAACATGCCAACATATCCCATAACCTCATTCAAACTTGTTCCAACCTTCGGAATGCTCAAAACAACATCAAAACACCAAATCACATCAGAATCAAGTCTAAGAATTTCAAGAACTTCCAAATTACGCTTTTGATAAAAAATCCAACCAAACCACGTCCGAATGACCCGAAATTTTGTACATACGTCACAAATGACACAATGGAGCTAGTGCAACTTCCGGAATTCCATTCTGACCCCTATATCAAAATCTCACCTATCAACCAGAAAACGCCAAAATCTCAATTTCGCCAATTCAAGCCTAAACTTTCCACGGACTTCCAAAATGCAATACGATCATTCCCATAAGTCCCAAATCACCTAATGGATCTAACCAAATCATAAAAATTCTGATCCGAGATCATATACCAACAAGTCAAATCTTGGTCAAACGTTTCAAAATTCAAAGTGAGAACTGTTCTTCCAAATTCATTCCGATTACCTTGAAAACCAAAACCAACAATTTACATAAGTCATAATCCATCACACGGGACAAGTCATGCCCGAGAACTGATGAGCAAGGAGCAAAAGCTTAAAACGACCGGTCGGGTCGTTACACAAGTGCATGAGCATCAACTAGGATGTGATGACCCGATATGTCATCTTATGATTTAAAACCAAATTCTATGTTTTGAGGCCTTTAAAACCCCATTTTATTCCTCATTAATTTGCGTGCACATTCCAAGTGTGTTTCTGGAAAGCGTTTGTGTTGAAAGTTGATAAAAATAAGGATTTTTGCTTAAAAACTTTATTTGAGTTGACTTCGGTCAATATTCTTGGTAAACGGACCTAGATTCATATTTTGATAGTCCCAGTAGGTCCGTATCGAAATATGAGACCTTGGCGTATGCCCGGAATCGGATTTGGAGGTCCCTAGCCCGAGTTATGAAATTTTGTTAAAAATTGAAATCTAAAAAATTATTAGTTTTCAAGAAAACTATTGATGTTTGATATTTTGGTATCGGATCCGTATTTTAGTTTCGGAGCCTGGTATAGGTGTAATATAATATTTAAGATATGTCTGTGAAATTTGGTGAGAAACGGAGTTGGTTTGACATGATTCGGACGTCTGGTTGTGAAAATAGGAATTTTAAAGTGTTCTAGAGAATTTCATGTGATTTGGTGCTAAATTCATGGTTCTAGGTGTTATTTTGGCGATTTGATCACGGGAGCAAGTTCGTATGATGTTTTAAGACTTGTGTGCATGTTTGGTTTGGATCCCCGAGGGCTCGGGTGAGTTTCGGATAGGCTACAAAGTGTTTTGAACTTAGGAATTCTTGCTGGTGTGCTACGGGTCTGTAGACTTCGCAATTACGAGGTATGACTCGCAAATCCAAAGAACCCATCGCATTTGCGAGAAGTTGGGCTGGGGGGTGGACTTCGCATTGCGAAGTATTGGTCGCATTTGCGACCATCTCAGGCCGCATTTGCGAACAAAATGTTCGCATTTGCGAAGACAACATGGCTGGGGAGCACTTCGCATTTGCGAAGGATTTCTTGCAATTGCGGGGTTTGCAATTGCGAACATCTGGTCGCATTTGCGATATCTGCAGCTATGTAAAACCTAACTTAGACGGAATTTTTGCTCATTTCTCAAAATTTTCAAAACAAGAAACCCTCTAGGTGATTTTTCAAAGACCATTTCTTTACCAAATCATAGGTAAGTGATTTCTGACTAGTTTCTTTCAATCTTTCACTTTATTTTACAAGATTTCAACCTAGAATCTAATGTTTTCATGGAGGAATTGAGAATTTTTGTGTAGCAGGAGTCTAGGCTCCTCCTCTAGCCTGAGAGACGGCTGGTGCTACAGGAAGCAAGCCTATCTGGGTGACACTCTCCATGAGGCTCACTAATCAGACCAGAGCATCCTGAAGAACTGGGGCAGCAATAAACCCCTTTGGGACTTGAGCTAGGCCCACCAGAACTGCTGGGGCCGGAACTTCCTCATTAAAATCAACTTGAGGCTCCGCCACTGGTGCTGCTGCTCGGAGCTGAGCTCTGCCCCTACCTCAACCTCTAGCACGGCCTCGGCCTTGCCCTCTGCCCCTCATGAGAGCTCCTGTTGAGGGCTCGGGCTACTGAGCGGTGGATGAGGAAGTGTGTGTTCTCGCCATCTGCGAAAGAATAGAGTAGAAATTCAATTAGCATTGAGAAACAGAACCGCACGACAAGAAAGAACAAATGTAAAGTTTTTCCTAACTCTGTAGCCTCTGGGGGATAAATACAGACGTCTCCGAACCGATCCCTCAGACTCTACTAAGCTTGTCCGTGAATTGTGAGACCTATGTAACCTAGAGCTCTGAAACCAACTTGTCAAAACCCTATTTCCCACCCTCGGGGATCATGATGGCGCCTACTCGTAGAAGCTAGGCAAGCCACGGAATTTAGAAGTCTTTAACTCTTTCATTTGTAATGCTTTTCCACAACTTGTAATAACAGGTGATAAACATTTAAATAATAGCGGAATACAAAATTATGCGGAAGACTTAGACTAATATAATACCAAAATCAGTACGAAATACCAACATACGTCTCTACCCAGAAACTGGTGTCACAATATTCACAGACTATCTATGATTACTACATACAAATGTCTGAAAGAAAGAAGCACAGTCTGTCTCGAATACAAGTGATAACAGAATATAATAATAGATAGGAGAGATGCCGGGCCTGCGGACACCTGCAGGACTACCTCAGAATCCCTGTAGACTGAAGGCTGGCTCCCAAACTACTGTCCCAATGCTGCTCCGGTATCTGCACAAAGTGCAGAATGTAGCAGTAGCACAACCGACCCCATGTACTGATAAGTGCCTGTCCTAACCCCGGCGAGGTAGTGACGAGGCTAGGACCAGACTCCAGATAAACCTGTACAATTATATAATGTACGGCGGAAAATAAACAGGAATAAGTAGTTTAAATTGGAGGGGGTACATACTTCGGGAAAACATATCAAATCCAATAGAAACTTAATAGAAATATGAAAGGACAGTTCAATATCTACAACAATATAAAAATAATACTGTTGTGGCGCGCAACCCAATCCAAATATATAACTGTTGCGGTGTGCAACCCGATCCAAATATATATTCAACAATAATCATAATAACAGTACCAGCAAGGGATCCACAATAAACTACACTATCCCGACAAGGGAATTCAACAGTACAAGTATATACGTCCCGGCAAGAGAGAATCAGCTATAACCAATCTTAACTCAACTCCTACTCATCTCAGTTATCACCACTACTCAATCATAAGTAGATTCCACAAAAATAAACTAAGTCTTTGCTCAATGCCAAGAACTTACCCACTAAAGCATCCATAGTATTATTTAAGAATACCACAAATATCAATTTAAGACTCCCGGTCATGCTCGACACCAACGTATAGATACTCGTCGCTATGCCTATATGTCGTACTCAACAAGAAGCAAATAGCAAATAGGACTCAACTCCTAATCCCTCAAGCTAAGGTTAGACCGAACGCTTACCTCAAACTTCCACAGTCAACTCAAGCCTCAAACACCGCTTTTCCTTTCGAATTCGGCTCCAACACAATCGTATCTAGACATGATCGACTTAATAACATCAAGAAATGCTAAACAATCCAATTCCAATACTTAATTATACCTTTCTAATCATTCTTCCCAAAAATCCAAAAATTGACCCCCGGCCCACTTGGTCAAAACACGAGGTTCGAACCAAAATCCGATCACCCATTCACCCACGAGCCCGAATATATGATTAGTTCCAGAATTTGACCACAAAACGAGGTCTAAATCACAAATAATTAAAAAGCCCTAACTCTACCCAAATCCCTAATTTTCTACCCTTAATCTCATGTTTTAGGCCTAGAAATCTAGTGGGTGTTGATAAAAATGGAAGAAAACAAGTTAAAGATTACTTACCCAAGACATTATGGTAAAGAAATGCTTCAAAAATTGCCTAAGAGCTTTGGAGAAGAAGAGGTTTGTCAAATTTTATAAAAATCCCGTAAGTGTTCTGTTTTTGAGACTTTAAAATAACTGGGCGAAAATGTTCTTCGCGATCGCGATGGGTTAGGCTGGATAAGCCTTCGTGTTCGCGGACAACGGCTCGCGTTATCATAGTAGAAACTCCTCGAGCCTCGCGTTCGTGTTCAAGGTGTTGCGTTCGCGTAGGGTAATTGCCCCACCCCCTGCCCAGGCTCACTTGGCCTTCACGTTCGCGTGGCCAGGACCGCATTCGCGAAGGGATAGCCCCCCACTGCCTCGCGTTTGCGACCTGAGCTACGCGTTCGTGTAGAAGGAATATGGCACTTGAGATATTTGTCTTACACGTTCACGAGAGAGACCACGCAAACGCGAAGGGTAAAATCCCTGGTCACTCAACAGCAAAAACCTGCAACTTTTCTTAAGTCAAAAACCTCCCTAAACACATCCGAAACGCACCCGAGCCCTCGGGGCTCCTAACCAAACATACATACTAACTCAATATCAACATACGAGCTTATACGTGCGATAAAATCGCCAAAATAACTTCAATAACGACGAATTAAATCTCAAAATCGAAATTTTTTCTCAAACTTCTTAAAACATCAACTTTAGCAATTTAGGTCCGAATCACGTTAAATGATACCCGTTTTTCACCAAATTTTACAGAAATATCTTAAATCTTATATAAGACCTGTACCGAGCACCAGAACTAAAATACGAGCCCGATACCATCATGTTCTAATCAAATTTCATTTCAAATTTCCTTAAACAATTTCAGAAAACAATTTCCTTTAAAAATTCATTTCTCGAGCTTGGGACCTCGGAATTCAATTCCGAGCATACGCGCAAGTCCCATATTTTCCCATAGACCCTTTGGGACCGTCGAATCATGGGTCTGAGTCCGTTTACCCAAAATGTTGACCGAAGTCAAATTAGCTTATTTTATAATCAAAATTTATCATTTTCACTGATTTTCATATTTAAGCTTTCCTGCTACGTGCCCGGACTGCGCATGCAAATCGAGGTGATGATAAATGAGGTTTTCAAGGCCTCGGAAACATAGAATTTCATTTTAAAGTAAGTGATGACCTTTTGGGTCATCATAGTGATATCATAACATACTGAATGCGGAAGATAAACTAACATATGTTGATATACTGAAAGTCTGGATGATATAATCAAAGTGCGAAAATACTAAAAACAAGCCTGAAACACATATGTAGCCAACATTGCTTAACATGAAAAGCCTGAGACTCTGTATAACTGTTACTCTAGTCTATGAAGCCTCTATTGAAGTACTGAAAACACTATCTATCTGTAAACACTGAAAGACTGTAAAGTCATGATAATGCCCCGAAAGAACTGGGGATCACCAAATAGCTGGTACGAAAATCCTAGTACTCTGAATCATCAACCTGTAAATCATTACCTGCATCGTGAAATGCAGGCCCCGGGCAAAAAGGATGTCAGTACATTTGAATTGCACTAGTATGTAAAGCAACTGAAAGAAAGAATTATAAATGCTGAAACTGAAACTGAGCTGATAATTGAGAATTGATAATTGATAACTAAAATGATAACTATTGAAACTGAAATTGAAATGATAACTGATAGCTGATAACTGATAACAGAGATAATAATTGATAACTAATAACTGACAACTGAAATGATAGCTGGTAATTGAAATGATAACTGATAACTGAAATGATAGCTGGTAACTGAAATGATAACTCATAACTAAAACTGAACAAAGGAATTAAGGATATGAATACTCCCTCTTCTGAATGATGAACAACATGTTTATCTGAATAAATAAACTGCGGCCTCAGGCCCAATATATATATATATATATATTGTAACGACCCGAACCGTCGTTTCCTGTATTTTCATCATGTATTCCTCGTTAAATGCTTATTCATGTTTCAATATGTGTACTTGGTGAATTTGAGTCAATTCGGATCGAGTTTGGTATGAAATGGGACAATTAGTCTCTTTAAGGAAGAATTAGTTTGGAAAAGTCAACCGGACGTTGACTTGTGAGTTAGAGGGCTCGGAATTGAATTCCGATGATTCGGTTAGTTTCGGGGGATGATTTAAGGCCTAGGAGCGCAATCGGAATTAATTTTGGAGGTCCGGTGAAGAAATTAGCTCATTTTGGCGAAGTTAGTATTTTGGCGATTTCCGGTTGATAGGTGAAATTTTGATCCGACGGTCGGAATGAAATTCCGAGAATTTATGTAGCTTCGTTATATCATTTTGGACTTGTGTACAAAATTTGAAGTCAATCGGACGTGATTTGATAGGTTTCGGCATCAGAAATAGAAGTTGGAAATTCTAAAGTTCATAAAACTTGGATTGGAGGTTGATTCATGATTTTAGCGTTGTTTGATATGATTTGAGGCCTCGAGCAAGTCCGTAATGTATTTTGGGACTGGTTGGTATTATTGGTCAGGGTCCCGGGGGCCTCGGGTGTGTTTCGGATGCCCAACGGGTCATTTTTGGAAGATTTTTGCCGTTTTGAGCATAAATGTAATGATCTAAAGGTTCATTTTTAGTTCTAGAGATCCAAATTTGATTTCGAGACTTCCAGAATTTAAATCATGAATTATAGGACTGATCTGGAAATTTTGGTTTAATTTCATCAAGTCGCGATTGGGTTTTTGACGTGAAATGTGAGTTAATTATTTAACGAGCGAAATGGGTATTGAACTGGGCAAACGAGCTCCGAATTGAGTTTCGATTGAAGGGTTCTGTTCGTATATTATTTGTAACTCATAGGAACAAGAATCGTCTAATTCCGAGTTAGTATGATAGAGTTAGAGCCATTTTAGTGAAAAATAGCTGTGCTGCAAATTTCTTAAAAGCTGCTGTATTTTCTGCAGCAGTGAACAGTAACCGCGCGTGAATAGTAACCGCGCGGGTGAACAGTGAACAGTGAACAGTACCCCGCGTGAACAGTACCAAAAATTTCTGGACAGATTTAATGTCCAGCAGTCCGAGTTTGGTCATTTTTTTTTTGACTTCCAAGCTCGGATTTTGGGCTATTTTTAGCAAGAAATCTTGGGAAATCTTGAGATAAGTCACTTGTGATTATTTCTACTCCATAATATTAAATTATCATCGAATAATCTGACTAGATTACATGTTTTTGAGGAGTAAATTGAAGATTTAGGCCTTGGGATTTGAAAATAAGATTTGAAGATTTGAGGGGTCATTTGAACTCCGATTTTGGTAAATTTTATATGTACGGACTCGTGGCGAGACGAGGAATCCGGTGATGTGACTTTCGTAATTTTTCGAGAAGTGAGCCCGGGGCTCGGGTTTTGCGAATTTCGTGAATTACGATATTTTTCGAGTCTTTTTGATTGGGTTATATTCCCTTAGCCTATTGTAATGTATTCGTTGTGGTTTTGACCAGATTCGACGCGCGAAGAGGTAAATTCAAGAGGCAAGGGCATAGCAGAGTAGACATTGGACCGTCTTGAGGTGAGTAATGATTTTAAATGATGCACTAAGGGTTTGAAACCCCGGATTGCACAACATACCGCTATGTTGAGATGAGACACGCGTTGTATGACGAGCGCGGGGTCATTTACTATTGGGGATTGTGACTTGGTCCATCCCAGTTGATATTTTTACCGCGTAATTGATAAAGATTTATTGTTTTTCACTATGATTGGGCTTATTGCCATATTTGGGCTTCGTGCCAATTATCTGAAATCTTTTGTGAATTTACATCACTATTTTCCTCACAAATTGAAATATTATTTGAACTCAGTCCAATTGAATTATATTATTTTGTGAACTCAGCTACATTTATACTCAACTCGAGATTTAATGATATTTATAATGATGTTGAGCTGAGCACTATTGTTTTACTGATGCCCAAGAGGCTTATGATTATTTTCTGGATTGATTGAGGCCGAGGGCCATACGTGAGGATATGTTGAGTGATGTGAGGAGGCATTTAGGCCTCGAGTGTTATATGAGGAGGCTTTCAGGCCTCGTGTGTGATGTGTGAAAGCTTTCAGGCCTATTGATATTGCGCTTGGGCTGTAGGAGCCCCTCCGGAGTCTGTACACACCCCCAGTGAGCGCAGGGTACCCAGGTGAGTTGGGAGTGGGCCCGAGAGGCCGTTGCTTGTGTGTGGTGAGTTGGGAGTGAGCCCGAGGGGCTGATGTTGTGTGCTGGTGAGTTGGGAGTGAGCCCGAGGGGCTGATACTATACTGAGATTTACATATTGAGCCCGAGGGGCAAGCTTTTGATTTATCCTTTCTGTGGAAATTATTTGTCTTTACTGTTTTAAAAGAAGAATTATCTGATACTCACTATTTTACTGTATAACTGATTTTACTACTTGGGATAGCGCTATATTGTGCCGTTATAAGATTTTATATTTTCAGTCGTTATTTATTTTTATTACTCACTGGGTCAGAGTACTCACATTACTCCCTGCACCATGTGTGCAGATACATGCAGAGCTGAGTTCGCTCCTGAGCGCTGATTCTTTCCAGACCAGACAGTGACTAGGAGTAATGAGGTAGCTGTTGACGTCCGCAGCCCCGTTTTCTCCCTTATCTTTGTTATTTATGATAATTCCAGACTTTGTAAAATATTAGTAAACTCTGTAGTAGCTCATGACTTGTGACACCCCGATTTCGGGTTGAGTTGGGAGGGTTTTCCTTGTTCTATCACGTTTATTTCGCATTTAAGATTATATTGCCCATGATTTAGACTTATTCCTGCTAAGTAATTATAAAGAGATGTACTATTTTGTTGATTGGCTGGCCTTGTCCTCACGAGAGGCGCCATCACGACCGGGTTGGGATTTTGGGTCGTGACATATATATATATATATGCACAACTGTGGCCTCGGGCCCAAGTATACATATACATAACTGCGGCCTCAGGCCCAAAGATGCATAAAGCACTAACTGCAGCCTCAGGCCCAAAGATGCATAAAACATAAATTACGGCCTCAGGCCCAAATACAGGGGTTCAACATTCAGGAACTAAAAATCATACTGCAATACATGATAGTGAAATACTGAATTACATCGAGTTGCATGATACTGAAATACTGGATCATATTGAGTTACATAATACTGGAATACTGAATAGGACTAGACCGAGACATGTATTCTTGAACTAATTATGAACACTGAAACTTCAACTGTTTATGGCATACTGAGTAATCTTTACTAAGACTCGGGGGAATCAAACCCAAGTCTATATTGAATACGCATTGAGCTCACAACGTTCAAAATGAAAGTGGTGAACGTGTTATGAAGCTAGAGAATAGAAGTTCTGCAACTATTCAAGGAACTAGGCTAAACTATATTTCTGAGGCAATTAGTAACGTCGTAAAAGAAACGTAGTGTAGGGATAATCATTAACATTCCCAAACATAGAGAGTTAGCCTCACATACCTAAACTTCCTGCTCTTGAGCGTAATACAACATTCGCCAATCCTTTCAACTTTAATCTATATCAATACAAGTTAAAGAGATTCCATATTAGTAATAATTCTCATGTTTTGGTCACTTAAGCATTTTCTCAAACACTTGGTGACATAAAGCTTCATAGTCCTTGTCAATGGTGTCACTATACCCAATAACCCATTTTCTTTCTCCTAGATATATTCTAAAGTCTCAAATAGTTATAATCAACATCATTCTTTATCACCTATAAGGTAAACAACACCCTTAATCAAAAATCAACAATCAACAAGCCAAACCTATAATTGTTCATGCTTTTCTATCAAACCCATCAACTGATATCTCATAAACCTGTAGTCTACAATCATTAATCCAACGGTATAATTAATTAGAGGGTGAAGACATTACCTTTTTGAAGTTCAATCCCCTTGAATTCGAGTTCTAAGGTTCCTTCTCCCAACAATGATGCCCCAATCGAATATCTAATAATTTGGAGGGTTTACCCAAGTTAATAAGATGTTGGAAAATTGAAATTAACTTAGAATCACCATTAGAACTTACCTTGGGTGGTGGAAGGACCCTTTAGGAGTTAGGTTTTGAGAGTTCCCCTTTCTAGAGCAACTTTTTATGTTTTGGGGCTGTGGGGGACAAAATATGGCTTTAAAACGACTCCCCACAAGCTCGCCCGTGCACTTGGAGACTTGCCCGCGCTACTGACCGCACAAAATGGCAGTAACACTGCCTCAAAATTAGCGCGGTCGCGCTATGGGCGCGCTACCGGGCGCGCATATTGCATACTATTCTGTAAAATGCGTATAACCTTTTGCACAGAGATCCGTTCGAGCTCCATAATATATCGTTGAAAAGCTATTTCAAAGGCCTACAACTTTTATGCTATGAGATTTCCCAAATTTCTTGCACATTTTTACTAAACTCTACTGGACTACAAACCTTCTACAAACTTAGTCGATTTTTTAAAATCTTATGCACCTTACTTTCCATTTTGATTTTGAAACAACTATTTTCACCCATATCATCCCGATGGAACTTCACATGTCCAAAATATAACCTTACTACTCGTTTAACTCATTCATACCTAAGCCGAATTTACGGGATGTTACAAAAATCTAGGTAAGAAATTCTGTTAACCCGGGAGAAGAGGTTAGGAATTCCTGAGTTCCGTGGTTTCAGCACGGTCGCTTTGATCATACTTGGCTTAATCAAATTGTCTAATTACTTACTTTTAGAACCTCTGTGCATTTGCCTTTTTTAATTGAGAAATTATCTTGAAAATAGGTCACGCGTACGTGTACCCATTTTTTTGACGCATCAAAAATCATGTCATATGAATGTGTCCACAATTAGCAACGCTTTATTAATATTAAGAAAGTTTGGTTGAAATTGCGCGAACGCATACTCCGATTTTGTTTTTTAGAATCGTAATTATGTCATGCGAACGTGTCCATAATCACAACGATATATTAAACTCTCCTAAAGCAACTACGAACATTCTCTTTTTTAGTATCTAAGTTATAAAATTAATGTGAGGGCCATGAGCGATTTTAATTAAGATGGCACACCTCAATCTATTTCTATACAGAACTACACTTAATTAAGATGGCCTTGTGATATCCTTATCTAGAATTGATATAAATTTAATGGGCAACTATAGTAGTAAAAAGTTTGAAGTAATGGCTAAACCTTTAATTATTTAAAAGCCCATTCTGGGTTTAACTTAAACCCAAATAGTTTATTTAAAAGGGCAAAAATTGGGTTCAAGAGAACAAACCCAGAAAGGCAACCGAGCATATGTCTGTCCATTCCTAAATGGGCCTTCGGTCCAGGCCCAATAGTACTCAAGACATGCTATTTTCTTTTGAAGCCCACAACAATTCGCATTTCAAAGATTTAATAAAAGCCCACTAACACATAATATAGTGATATGCCTGCCCAAATATATCAATACTCAGATAGCCATGTTATACACCCTTTAACCAAATTGTTCTACTATTACATGCGAGCCATATACATCTGAAAATTTAAAATTATTACTAGTTATTTGCTGAATTCGCACACATAATTATTCTAACAACACCGAAACTCCAGACATTTAGATTGGACATACACAATGATAACGATGAATCTTAAACAAATCCAGATGCCCAAAGTCAGTAGCCAAACCAGCAAAATCATGATATGAATTTAACCCTAGACTGAACATCAATACTAACCTAAACAAATTTAAACAAAATCAAATAGGAGATGTTCATCATCTAACCTAAATCCATACTACAAAGTTTAAGCAACATGTACTCAACAAAAGGGCTTTTCTAGAATCACAAACTAACATAATAAGCTAGAATCCTCATTCAACCTTGAAAATGAAATATAACATCAGTAGTATGAATGAACAAGGAAACCATAAAGTAAAGCTAGCTTAATGCAGAAACTGGATAAACTCTAAAGAATATATGAATAACATTTAGCAAAGCTAATATTTATCCTTAAATCTCCACACTTGATTACATGTTTCAGATTTACACTTCACATATCACTCAAAGTCCAAAGAATACCTCTATGTCAAAATAAGGTAAAAGAGAGTGAGGATTCAGCAATGGCAAAACAAGAAACCTAGCAACAAATCAGACAGCAGGATCCAGCCTCTTTTAAACCCTCTTTAAGCCCAGCAAACCAGAGATTCCGTGAGAAACCTTTTAAGTATTACAAGAAGAAAGTCCAGAAAAAAAAAGGTTCAAGGCAGACTAAAGAATGCAGAGAATTCAGGATATTTTTCAGAGTGCCAATCTCCAATGAAAAGCAGTGCAGAAACTTTGGTCTATTTTCTAGGGTCTGAATTCTGTTTTTAAGAGTGAAGGAGAGGTTCTACTTATAGGCAAGCCAAGTCCATGTGCTGAAAAACAGAAAAAAGGGAATTATTCCCTTACACAGCCCCTAAAGGCATCTTTTCTAACCAACTAGGACAGTTGGCTGTCCCTAATTGGCCTGTGCATTTTGTGCAAACCAAATGAGGCCACCTGCCCCTGTTCTAGAGCCTTCGAAATACAGAAATTATCTGAAAGTCCCTATTTCATTTTCCAACTTAAACCCCTAAGTTTTCAATTGTTCAATTAACCCCCCCTCCCCCCCAAGTTAAAATGATTACAAACTAATGCAAACAAAACAAAAATCTGAATTAAAACAAGGAAGATCAAATGAAGCAAAAATTCTAATTCAATTGAACTTTTAATTAAACCTAAATTCCTTTATCATTGCACTGAAATCAGAAATAAGACAAAAACAGAAACATTTGAACCTAACACTAACACGAGCCCAAAATTAATCAATAGTGAACCATTTTCTAAGAATTGAACCTATCCAACCAACATAATTATACCAGGAAAACATAATCAACAAAAAAGAAACTAGCATACTGATTTGAAATCAAACAAGTTAAACCAATATTAACAAACCCTAAACGACAAGCTGACCAATTGATGATTTTGATGAAAACGCCTAAATTTATGAGCCCTAAAACTAATGACTAAACATGTCCAAAGACTGAAACAAGGATGACTCTTAAAAATGAAGAACAAACAAATTAACAAACTGAAAATCAAACTTGAAAGAACATTTACTCGAAATTTGAAGAAAGAGAAGGAGAGAATATGTACTGTTTTGGCTGGAAACATTTGAGCAAACAAAGCGAGTCGACGAACGGCAACGTTTGACGAAGTTTTACCGGTCTTTTTGATTGTGCATGAAATCCAATGAGCCTTGAAACGAGCCGAAATTGATGCTGAGAACAATCGATTGGCATAAACTTCGACTCAAAATCAACCTTAAATATGTTTAAAACTTCGAAATGGGACAAATTGAGGTTTTCAATTTCTGGGCCAGGGACAAATGAGTGAAGACTTTGGGGAATGGGCTTATGGATTTGGAAAAAGTAAGAGACAAGGGTTAACTGGTAGAAATTGGGGAGGTTTGGAGGGATTGAAGTAACCGTCGTCGTCTAATGAGTTGAGAGGATTCCGGGGAGGCTAGATTAGGGTTTCTTTTGGGGTGAGAGACGGAAAAGGGAAATGGGGAGGGGTCTCTAGGTCTAGGGGGTGTTTAGGACAGTTATAAAGGGGTGGGGGTCCGTTCTGGTCTGTTGGATCATAGGGAATGAACGATTGAGATTAAATGCCTCAAAACAGCGTCGTTTTGGTTAATTGGGGTGCTGGACTGGGTAACGGGGTTGGGCTGGGGCGGATTGGTGGGATTTTGGGTCATTTTTGAACCCTGGCCCAATTCCAAAACCAAATTAAACCCTCTTCAAATTCTTTTCTCTTTTTGTTTTCTTTTTCTTTCTCTAATTAATTAAAAAACTAAATTAAATTCCTGAATTAATTTAAATTATAAAATTGATCTAATTATCTAACTATAATATTTATAAAAATTAGTTACTCCTAAATTAAAAAAGAAAAATTACTAATCAAAATTAAAAAGCTAAAAATATAAAAATGAACTATTTTTTTTATTTTCATTTTAGTAGAAAACTTAATTAACAAATTAATCCTAAAAACATGGGAACAAACTCTAAATTCAATGCATGGCATTTTTTTTTTGTATTTTTTCATGATTTCAATAAGAATAAACATGCACAGAAAATGCAAACAATTAACAAAAATTCATACAAAATCCCATAAAATTGCAAATAATTGGAAAAAAATTATTTCTTTTATTTGTAGGAGTATTTCGCATAGGGCAAAAATCACGTGCTCACAGACATTCTGCACCAGGTAACAAGTCTGCACATCCATACCATCAGTCATACTAATGCTGTAAAGCGAATCAAGGATCTGCAAATCAGTACACAAAGCCTCTTACATATGACATCGACCTCAGGTGACGCTGAAGACAATACCAGCTTACTCCAAAACATCTGAATCCTTTTCTGCTCATCTGAGCTCATGACATTCTTGTCAACACCGAACCACGACCTTGATCCTTACTCCAAATTCCCATGTCGCTCACTGCCCCTAACATACTAATACGTGAGAGTATAAGAATTCCATCATAACTCCTGATCCACTAATAGAATAAACTCTGTATCATATACCAGCCTTTAACTTACCCATTTCAGGAGAACTATTGTACCATGTGACTGAAATCTCATAATTGCAGAAAATACAACCCCAAGTAGTGGTCTAAACCACCATAACTCTTCCGGGATCCATCTACACATAACATGCCATAATACTACCTCCAAATAAAATCAATTATGGTGGTCGTCAAGCTTTCACACGTACTGCCACAAATCACATGTATAACTTAACGTGCTGAAGGAACCGATCATTGTCACCATTATGCTAATTCAACCATTGCTAACCGATCCGACTTCTTCTAATTTACTCTGGACTTGCCTTAGGAATAATAATAGCTCCATTCAAAACATAACGAACCCAAATCCGCACTCATCCTGAGTGACCTTATTTCACGAGACCACGTTGTCTCAAAAAAGCACGAACCATCTCATACCCTCCTTGTGCGCACATTCGCATCTTCAACTGGTACACCCATTCTAAAAATTCCTCTATGAATCCGAAGTTATTTTCTCCTATTTCTCCAATGCTACACCACAGACCGAAGATAACATAGAATACTCCAAGCCCCTTTCATAATCCGCTATAAAAGCTCGATACTTAACCATACTACGGACTCGAAATCCTTAGGCACGCACTTAATGTTTTTTGAATCCACTAAGACTGTTGTTGAGAGTTACCCACTCCGACTTGGTCCTGAATAAAATCAACTCCAAGGCTCTGCTAGCACATGGACGCCCTCTCAAAGAAGCACCCGGTTCAATCACTTTCCTTGTACATCACATCTACACGAAATATAAACTATGAGCCTTCCCAAAGCCTCAACACAAATCAATAAGGCCAAATATAGTACACATTCCCCAAATCCTTTGCTCAAATTACCACTGATGTTCTCTTTCCTTAGTCGTAATAGCCCACCAATATGCCGATAACCAGAAACCTCACAAGTGGACGACCACGTAATCAAATCATAGACAATGGGGCTCTCCCACTTAGCTTGAAGCTACAATTACATAACCCTGGAACACACCATGATTCCTTCTTCCTTATTGATATGATCTCTCACAATCGACCCGCCAAATTCTCGAAATCTTCCTGTTAGACATTTCATGTACATTTTGAATCACTAGCCACATTCACATATTCGACCTCTTACTGGATAGCCAGTAGAATTCCTCGTAGAAGCTTCGTTAACACCGCGCAACCTCTAACCTACTCATAGGAGATAACCTACATGTGTAAGTTCCACGCCGACATCTTCCAACGATGTTGCATTTGGTACAATTACTACGAAATCAGTAAACCCTCTTGAGCCCACGCTCATTCACCAACTGTACAAGTCCGTTCGCTCCTCATTGACATCAACTAAAGGTGTGACAATACATTCTAATCCGCAATCATGTTGCATCCCTCTTCATATCAAACAACTCCTTTCCGTTGTATCCAATCTTTCCCAGTATAGTGGCCAATATTCCAAATTAATTCTGTAGACCCAATCACTGTCCACCATGAATCCCAGATCACTCTAAACTTTCCTTAACGCATGTAGCTATCCTACCACAGAACCCATATGCTACTTTGCCGCTCTCCTACTTTGGTCGAACCCTCTCATTTAAGCAACTACTCGACTTTTGTTTCTCACCCTTGGCTTTCTAGAAATTTAACCACCGCAAGACACCTCCCACGTGTACTTCCTCATCCTTCGCTGCCCAGTTGTTGCCTTAAATCAAAATCCATCTCTATAGCACTTGAACTAATAGATCGCTACCAACTTTAAACCTCTCCGAAGATCATATTTCTCAAGCCATCAACACCAGGAACACCGATTCAAATCCTGAACCACCGCATACCGCGATCTCTGACGGTCGCTTCCCCGACACTATTTCGCAGTACCCTGCCCCAAAGGTGAATTGAAGAAGACCATAACACGGGCGAACTTAACATATTTAATCAAGGAAGATGACACCACATGACAAATAAAAATTCCACCACGCTCAAAAATACCAAGTCGCAGTACTCCATCAACCCAAACCTGAACATTCATAGTTCGATTTCCATTCCTTCGCCAGAACTAAACGCCGATGCTCTGAGTCGTGAATTGAGAAATTCTTCTACCAAGTGATTCCTATCACAATCCATAAATAAGCACCCTACCATTACCCTATACTATGTGATAAAACCGCACGAATCATCATAACAATTAGTGCCCAACTTCAAAACCATAGGCAATACTGATATAGAGCTGAAATGGCAGAACAACCTTCTGCAAGGCAGCGACAATAGCCCCCAATCAACTACACATGGAGAAACATCCTACATCACATCTGTAGTACCATTAAAATTCCTCGATTCCCAATTGGTAACAAGTGTTTCACGTTGCATAAGATTGAATAGAAAAGAAATAAAGGCATAAGCCTCGAAGGGATCAAATCGCACGATGAGGATCAAGAAGGGAAGTGCTCCTAACAACCTTGTAGCCTCTCGAAGATAAGTACAAACGTCTCTGTACTGATCTGCAAGAATCTACTAGACTTTTTCATGACTCGTGAGACCTAAGTGAACCTAATACTCTGATACCAAGCTGTCACGACCAAAAATCCATTAAGGTCACGATGTGTAACGACCAGACCGGCCATTTTGAGCATTTACACTTTGCTCGATAGTTTGGGGGTACGAGTAGCTTTGTATGATATATTAGGAATTTTGTGCAAAATTTGTGTTCATTCTGAGTTGATTTAATATGTTTCGGCGCGAGTTTTGGAAGTCGAAAGTTCATTAAGTTTGATTTGAGGTGCATTTCGTCGTTTCGATGTTGTAGTTTCGGATAGGTTTGGGCTGTGTTGCGCTCATTTTTCTTATGTTCCAACGTTGTTTCATCAAGCATAAATGGTACCACATTAAGAAAATAAGCTCCAATTTCTGTTTTGATTGAAGCATTAGATCCGTATTGTAATTACGAGGGCCTATAAAAAAGAATTGTCAAATTTGGACATCGTATGAGGATTTTATGGCCATTTTACTAAGAATTGGGTAGCTAGATTTTTTTCAGATTAATTACAAAATTGTCACTGCTTCGTATTTAAAAATCTGCACTATTCCCAAATATTAAAACCAACATATTTCCTTCATTATAAGGTCAAACAAAGTGATTCACGAGCCTATCTTGACTGAAATTTCACAAGAAAATCACTGAAGGTATCAAAAGCAAGTTTCAGGATCACTTGCCATGCAAAAGGAGGTAGAACAGCTGGGCAAAATTACTTATTATGGAAGGTTTGTTAATTTGGTCATATTTTGAGTTGCGGAGCTCGGATTTGGAGAATTGTTGGAGGCGATTTTCACCATATAGATTGGGGCAAGTGTTCTATACTCGATTTTGGTTATATTTCATGAATCCATCTTCGTTTTTGGCATTTGATTGATGATTTCAAAGTGAAATTTGGGGGTTTTGTCTAAAATTTCATAAAGTAAATTTTGGAGTTTTGAACACCGATTTGGAGTAGGATTTGAGTGAAGCTAGTATGATTGGACTCATAATTGAATGAGTTTCGATTTTATAAATTTTGTCGGGTTCCGAGGTGCGGGTCCGGGTTGGGCTTTTTGGCCGATTTTGGGATTTTGCTTAAAGATTCGACCTTTTTCAATTGGGATTGGTTCCTTTAGCATTGTTTCATGTATTTGATTTTTCTTTTGGTTAGTTTTGAGCCGTTCGGAGGTCAGAACGCGCGTGATGGCATTTTTGGAGCATCGCTTGGCTTGCTCGGTAGTGGAATTGGCTTGTTCAAGATAAGTAACTCTTTTAAACTTAGTGCTGAGGGTATGAAATCCCGAATTGTGTGCTATGTGATTGGTGTTGAGGTGACACACATGCTAGGTGACGGGAGTGCACCCTGTGAATTGTGACTCTGTTGTTTCCCTAGCACTATTTAGTGGCCCTAGTTTGTTGATATCTGTGTTTTCACCATTTGATTAATTAATTAAGTTGTCAATCATGATAGATATCATATTTAGGCTTTATGCTGAGATTGTTGTCATTGATATTTCATACTCAGTCATATTCATGTATTCATATCATATCTCAGTCTCATTTGTTCTTTATTGATACATCATATCATTGTTGTCGGGCTAGTTTCATGATATTGAGGGCCCGAGAGACTGGAGAGATTGATGACTGAGTGAGGCCGAGGGCTTGATTGTGAGGATATTTATGGGATCGAGCTGCACACCGCTGCATATTTTATTGATTTATGCCTGAGTGAGTTCGAGGGCCTGATTGTTATGCCATGATTGGCTTGTTATAGCACTTGAACTGAAGGAGCCCCTCCGGAGTATGCACACCCCCAGTGAGCGCAGGTACCTACTAAGTGCGAGTGCCGAGTGATTGGGAGAACTGAGTGGCAGTGAGGACTGAGTGACTGGGAGGACTGAGTGGCTGTGAGGACTGAGTAACTTAGAGGACTGAGTGAATTTATACTCTAATAGTACTCATATGGTTTTGCTACTGAGTCGCATCACATTTGACATGCACATAACATACATGCATAGAGATGCATTTTTCCTCATGCTTTACGATATCACGTCATTCATGACTTTTTTACACATATTGATATGTGGGCATAGAGAGGTATTTCACACATACTATCTGGAAGAAATAAAACATCATATTTACTGTTGAAAGGATTTTGGAAAAACTCACAGTTTTCAAGCTTACTCGAATTTTCGACGATTTTGATAAAAGAGTTGAGTTTTCACTGATATACTTGAAAGGCGAAACTATTTTTCAGAAAAACTATGAAAAAGTCAAGCATTTTATCTCTGAATTACTTCCTTCTTTATATGTTGTACATTGTTATGAACTGCTATTGGATATTGGTGTTGAACCCAACCTATGTTCCAGCTTGTCATCGACCTAAGTTTACTTATTGAGTACATGGGGTTGGTTGTACTCATACTACACTTCTTGCACATTGCGTGCAGATTCCGGATGTCGCTATTGCTATGTTCGAGGGGAGCTGAATTAGAAGATGTACTTGCGTCCCTGTTGTAGTTGTCTCTTGTTCATTGTAGCCTTAGAATTATAAAACTCTGTTTAAGTATTTTTCAAACAGATGATGTATTTACTTCATATCAGCTTCGTAAACTCTCTTCTTAGAAGCTTATGATTTGTACTACCAGTCCTTGGGAATGTATAAGATTAGATAATTTCTTTGATTAATTGTCCTGTTAAATATCATTGAAACAGGATAGATATTAGTTGGCTAATCTAGCGGGTTGAGTTAGGTGCCATCACGACTAGTGGATTTTGGGTCGTGACATGATGGCACCTAACACCGCCGTAAGGCAAGCCAACAATAAATTATTAACTTATTTACTCATTTTAGTTTCTTTGAAATCATAATGTTCATTAATTAAATAATACTAAAATAGAATTTATAGAGTAAATGAAAATATTTTCCATAACTATAATAATGAATAACCCATACGCATCCCAAAATACGGTGTCACAAGTGCATGAGCATCAACCGGGAAATATGATAAAATATAACATCTGTCTGGAATACAAATTAGACTAGAGATTGTAAATAACGCTGATAGAGACTCTGTGCGCTGCAGACTCGTAACATGGGATGCAGCTCACATAAGTCCCAGCAATAACTGTGCCTCTGCGCTTACAAGACCACTAGACATATATGTGCCTGCACAAAATGTGCAGCAAGTATAGTATGAGTACGTAAATCAACGCGTTCCCAGTAAGTATCAAGTCTAACCTCGAAGAAGTAGTTACGAGGGGTCGACTCCAACACTTGCTATGGGCTAACCATAAAATATCGATATTATAATTAATCATGGATTTTATAAAGTAGCAGAAAACTCAATAACAAGACGTAAGTAAACAATTCTTTTACTAATAGAAAATTTCCAAATTTATTTTCGTCATTTAACAATTCATATTTTAAGCCAATGAAACAATATCAATTATTGTTAGTGCCAAAGATTTATCATGCGCAAATCATGCCGAGGTCATACGGCCCGATGTAACATAAAATATTTAAACTGTGCACTGCCGAGGGTCAAACGACGTGGACCATAGATGCATCTATCTGCTATCGAGGCATTTGACCTGCTCCACAAGAAGAGAAAAAAATATATTAAAATAACCATTTCAAGATTTATTAAGGGTTAATATTCAAAGAAATATCAATTCTCATTAATGGTCAAGTGACCCGTCTAAAACTCAAGTAAATGAAGTTTAACCTTTTACAATTCCTTTATCAAGTTCCAATTTGTTTTAAGCAATTAAATTATCAATTAGGGTGTAAACATCACAAGTATAACATGATTTGGGTCATATATTACCTGGACTTAAGAACAATTAGTAGTTTCATTCTGATTCTCGTCACCTCGTGCGTACATAGCCCCCCACAAATAGAAGCACATATTAAATCAATTCACCTATGGGGTTAATTGACTCTTACAAGGTTAGAAAAGAGACTTACCTCGTTTTAAAGCCCAATTTTTTGTCACAATTTCGCTCTAAACCCCAACTTGGTGCCGTTCAATCCGAAACTAGTTAAACAACGTGCGAATTAATCAAAAATATACTCAAATGCTTGAAATTTAACAATTTATAAAAATTCCCAATTCCCCTAGAAAAGTTAGTAGTAGGACCCATGTCTCGGAACCCGACGAAACTCATAAAATCTGCCAACCCATTCTGATACGAGTTCAACCATACAAATTTTATCAAATTCCGATAACAACTTGACCTCCAAATCTTAAATTTTCGTTCTTGAAAGGTTTCGCAAAAATCTTGATTTCTTCCATTTAAATCTAAAATAAATGATGAATACAACCCAATCTATATGGTGAAAATCGCCTCAAAAATCACCTTCGGATATAGAATACTTACCCCAATCTATATAGTGAAAATCGCCTCAAAAACCGCTTCAACCCGATCTCCATAGCTCCAAATATATTAATAATGGCCGAAAACTCGAAATATAGCTTCTGCCCAGGTATTTACTCTTCGCGATTACGGAAAATGCTTCGCAACCGCGAAGCACAACTTTCTCATCCCAAAATTTGCCCTTCGCGATCGCGAAGAACAAGTGCCCACGGTCACACCTCCTTTTTTCCTACACCGGAAGGGTATAAGGGAGTTTTTTCCAATTTAAGTGACAATCGAAACGGGATTAATTTATTTAAAATTTAGAGTCGCCACTTGGGATAATTTAAGGTGTCCCAAGTCACCAGTTTTAAATCCCGAATCGAGGAAAGATTGACTCTGTTTTATAGTCCACGAACACAAAAATCCGTGTAAGGAATTTTATTAACCCGGGAGAAGGTGTTAGGCATTCCCGGGTTCCGTAGTTTTAGCACGGTCACTCAACTGTTATTCTTGGCCTATTATCTGATTTTAATACATGTTTAGACCTATGAGCATTTTAACTTTTGAAAACCGCTTTTACTTGTTTAAAGAATTAATTCAAGGTTATTTAAAACACATCGTAAGCCATGCTACATGAAATGCACCCGCGGTTCACGACACGCTTTATTTAACCTTGTTGGAAATTAGAATCGGGTCACATAAAATGCATCCCCGGATTTTAGATTCACGTATCATAACCATGCCATGGGAACCGTACCCATGGCCATGATCACTACTAAATATATACAACACCATTTATTTCCGAAAACAATAACCACATCATCTCTTAATAATTCCATAGCTTTCGTTTCGTAATTTAACAGAAAATCAGAATATGGGAGATATAGAGAATTGCCATCATAACTAATTTACAAGGTGGTATCCAAATCAAATTGAATCAAAGGAACATAATCTTTAGAATACATAAGGCAACAAACCAGCAAGAAACTAAAGAAATTGAACTTAAAACAGTAGGAACGTCGTCAAGACGCACACACATGTAATTTCAACAAATTTGTAGTAGGATACTTCATGCAAAAATTTTATCAAAATGAATCCACATATCAAAATGAAACCACAAATAGGTTCGTAAATAACACAGATTCAAGGTAAGAGATATGACCTTTATTACTGCACTTTCTTGCTCCGTTACACACAGTGAAAACAAAATTCCAAAGGAAAGCAAAAATCCATGAACGAGCTATCAACAAAACCTCGAACCGGCGAACCCTACGGCCATGAACGGACTCGACTCGAACTCATTGGGATGGTGATTTCAAGCTGATTTCCACGTTGTTTGAACGAATTTTAGAGCTTGCTTGATTGGGGTTTAAGGGGTCGTCGACTCTAAGGCTGTGTTTGATGCGTTTCTGTTGGGTTGAGAAAGGGATGTTTCTGGGCTGTTGTGGACTGATTTGGAGCTTTAAACAGCGTCCATGGTTGTTGTAGCTGTGGTCGACGAAGAAGGAGAAGCAGTGGCGATGAGATCTTTTGATGCTGAAGAAGATGATGGCTTGGGGGGGTCGTGTAGTGTAACGCCGCTGATTCTTAGGGTCTTAATATATTTTCAGCTGCTGGAGATGAAGAACGGTAGCGGTTGGGGTCGTTTTGCTTTGAAGGCGATACAGTCAAGTGGGGGAAGGAGTCGAAGAAGACGGAATTTCAGGGTAGTGTCTCGTCTGATTTTTGGGAGTCTGCCATTGTCAGACCTTTTTTTAAGATTTTGCTTTTCCGTTTTGTATATTTTGTGCTTTGCTAAAGTAAACGGCAGATTTCATGGATTTTTAGGTGTAGGTACTATTATATAGGAGTAGGAATTAGGTTAGGGGTATGAGCGTAGGAATTATGGGCTTAGGAATTATGAGTTAAGTCCAAAATTAGGCCTAAAAATGGGTTGCTCGAGCCCAAGTTTGTTATTCTTTTCGCTAATGAGCCTAAAAATACGATCTCATTTATTAATTAATCCTACTTAAGTAAAATAACCATTAAAATAAGATTGATCGTTAAAACAAAACTATTTTTGGTATTTTTCAAGATTTAAAATGACTACAAAACATTAATGAACCTATTTTTTGTAATTTTCGTTTTCTTGTAATAAAATAAAGTAAAAGAATAAAAATGAGTTGAAATAGCTATATTAGGCCTATATTAAATATTTACGTGCTAAAATATGAAAAATCTTGGGGAGGGTCGAAAATTACATGTCTACAGCTGCCCCTCTTTGACTGGAAATACGAAGTATTTTCAGACAAAGAATGACTAGACAGGTTTTTTGACCCGACCCTTATTTGGACAGACTAAAACTAAGAGCGAGGGGAATGTGACCGAGCCCTGGTATCTGTGTTGCCTACATTTCCTTGGCTATAAAGGAATTAGGCCACGTGTAGTTCAGAAGTGAGTGAGATGATGGAGTATGCCAAGGTGGAGAGCCAGTCGAGGTGCCGTTCCACCGAGGTTCCGGTCCGCGGTCCTGTTATTACATCAAAAATAAAAACATTAAAAAAACTAACTAATCCTATCAGCTACGAGTTACAAGATTCCAATCTTTGAGTCTTCTGAAGCTTGATCTTGAGTTTTGGTTGGTTCTTCATGCAGACCCTGATCTGAATCTTGATGCTTGTTAGCCGCAGGTGTTGGTTCAATCTTCTTCAGCTTTTCAAACCAAAACGGGACATGCAGAACTTGTGACCTCAGCCCTGTCTTGAGCGGCTCACATCTTTCATTAACTTCTGCATACGGATTCACTTCTTGTCTTTCTTTTTGTTTTTTTTTTCTTTTTATTTTGGATTGTGACTAACTTCTGTTGATTATCTTGGACTGCTAACTCGCATTCTTGATGCGAGCTTCTTTTGTTGCTGACCTGAATTGCATTCTGAATTGAATTCCCTTTTTTTCAGGTGGGCGCCTAATTGCTGAACTTGAACCGTTTTCTCTTGTTACTTGACATTGTTTTCCCTAGAACCTTGAACTATTTTTCCTTGAAACTTGAACTGTCTTCCTTCGAAACTGCTTTCCCTTGAAACTTGAGTTGTCTTCCTTTGAAACTGCTTTCCCTTGAAACTTGAGTTGTCCTCCTTCGAAACTGTTTTCCCTTAAAACTTGAGTTGTCTTTCCTTGTTCTCCAGGTGGGCGCCTAATCACAATAAAATAGACAAAACAAAAGAAATTTTCCTGCCCTAGTTTGATATTGGGAACATCTGTGAGTGTTAACAAAACTATAAATCATCTGCGCTGCTAATGAAGGATGCAATGATGAAAGTAAAATTAATGACTCGACTAGGATGTGCGTCTCCTAAACGTGATTGAGCTTGCGAAAAACTATAAACTAAGCTTGACTAAAGCAAAAACTGACCCTATTCTCCGAGCGGAGCCCCCTGATTTCAGGAAAACTAAACATTGATAACCTTAAGAAAACTAAAAAAATGACTCCCCTTTTTTTTCAAATTCAGACTTCCTTTTTTTTTTAAATTAATATCCTAGGAGAAAATTCATCGAAATAAGTTTTCTATCTTAGGAGAAAGATTCATCAGACTAAGATTTTGATTCTAGGAGAAAGTTCATCAGACTAGGTCTCTTTTCTACTTCTTTTTTGGTATCTTAGGAGAAAGGTTCATTGGACTAAGATTTCTATCCTAGGAGAAAGTTCATTAGACTAGGTCTTCTATCTTAGGAGAAAGATTCATCAGACTAAGATTTTGATCCTAGGAGAAAATTCATCAAACCAAGTCTTTTTTTGGTATCTTAGGAGAAAGATTCATCAGACTAAGATTTTTATCCTAGGAGAAAGTTCATCAGACTAGGTCTTCTATCTTAGGATAAAAAATCATCATACTAAGATTTTTTTTTTGTATCTTAGGAGAAAGATTCATCAGACTAAGATGTTTATCCTAGGAGAAAGTTCATCAGACTAAGACATTTATTTTTTGTATCTTAGGCATCAGACTAAGATGTTTATCCTAGGAGAAAATTCATCAGACTAGGTTTTCTATCTTAGGAGAAAGATTCATCAGACTAAGATTTTGATCCTAGGAGAAAATTCATCAGATCATGTTCTTTTTTTGTTATCTTAGGAGAAAGATTCATCGGACTAAGATTTCTATTGGGAGAAAAATCCATCAGACTAGGAATTTTTATCCTAGGAGGAAAAATTTGAAAATCAATGGCAAGATTTTATGCACAATAGCAAGACAAATAAAGGCAAAGATTTGAAAAACTTCCTTTTGTCGGCTTTTCTCTTCTTTTCTTCTTCTTTTTTTTTTGTTTTTTTTAACCACTTTCCTTGCACTGCTTTGTTCCTGTTTTACACAAAGAAAAATTTGTCAATTTTGAAAATGGTGGTCGGTTTGTGGCCTTGAGTTTTGAGCATCTTGGCTTTGTGCTCAATCAGCTTGAGTCGGTCTCAAGAGACTTTTGCTCTGCATCAATCTCTGATTGTTTCACACCCAGTACCATTTGTATTTACAGCTCAAATAGCCTCATCCCAACTGGAGATCTTTGCTAAGGTGACCTTTTCTGATATCTTGAATGACTTCCTACTTTTGAGCAATTTGTCTGTCAGAGAGAATCACCAGTCATCTTTGATTGCGCCAAGTAGGCTGACAAGAGTTTTTTTTGGGGAAGTCTTTGCATGAATCCTCAAGGTATATTGACAGTAACAATTGAGTGCTGGCCAAATTTACTTTATGCAACTGAAAAGCTGGTAGCAGATTTTGAAATCTTTTCTTGCTTGTTTTGACAAGGACTGACTTGGAGTGAAGGACACAAATGCAAAGAAACAAGTATTAACAAGAGATGCCCCGGTCGGGAAGGACAGGGGAAAAGTTTTTTTTCTTTTCTTTTGTCATTTTTTTTGTTTTGCGCTAACTAGCCTTAATGATCATGATATGCATTTTGGACTTAACGGCCTAATCTATCCAACTAATCCAATATTCCCTTTTACCACTCCTATGACCTTTGAAATTGGGCTTGTTCGTGCCAATCCTTTGCATCAACTTCATGACTCACTTTCGACTAGTGGTACCCCGATGAGTTTTCACCAACAAGTCTCTCTTATTTATTCATCTCTGCTTACCGTCGCCTTACAGTGTCTGTGAGGGTTTTCACTAGTAAGACTCTCTCATTTTTCTTTTTCTTTTTCTTTTTTTTGCGAGCAACTCGACGGTGTTCTACGTCGTGTGACAATTGTTGCTCATTGCATGCTCCTCTTGGCATTCTTGAAGGCTGATCAGGAGGTCTTTATTTGGAAGAATTTGGATAGGGTTGGAAAGAAATAACATCATGAAGGCTCAAAATAGACTCAAAATAAAGTGGGTTGTAGACTTACAACTCTTGGAATCGACTCTTTCAAAAGTGAAATAAAATCTGTGCCCCATTTTAGCTATTGAGGATTTTTTTTTTTGGATTTTTTTTCTGATTCTTATTTGGGTCGACCGAACCTTGAGGCTGCCTACATATCCTTTTTTAAGGAATTAGGTCGAATGTAGTTCAAAACATCTGACCTAACTATTTTCATCTTTCGTTTTTTTTTCTTTGTCTTTTTTTTATTTTCAAAACAGGTTGCCCCAACTTCTATTTTCTGGGGGCATGGATGTTTGCCAGTTCTTTTCTTCTTCATTTTTTTCTTGAAAATTGCCCCAATTTGTACTCTTGGGACATGGACTTTTTTTTTTTTTTTTGCTCTTGACTCTAAACGTGATTCCAAAAGTGGGTAGTCAAAGAAAATAACACAGGCTCAAAAGGGGTAGAGAAGGATATAAAGTGTTTGGATAGCAGAAAGAGGGCCTCCCAGACTCGAGAGTGCCAAACATAGTATCTTTCGTGATCACATCATTGACGAACATGTCTGTCCTCTTGGTGTGTTATGGTCACAAGACACTTTCCATCCCTTAATGTCAAAATTTCTAACAAACTTCAATTGATTAAACATCTTCAAGAGTCAAGCCCGATCTTCACAATGATTTGAAGGTGAATTTTACTCGACCTTAATTCCAAAGTATTTTAACTATTTATTCATCCTCAAAAATACCTTTTCCTCAATTGTCCAATTAAAACTTAAATCAATTTCTAAGATCTAGCCAAAAATTATGCATGCATGTCATGTCATTAAAACTAGCGGGAAAAGAACTAAGCATGGAATGACACAAAAGGACAAACCGTATTTCATTGAGTAAACAACAAGACAAACAACCTAAAATTTGAGTTACAACCCTAAATAATCCGGCTAATGAAAATAGCAACAGAACAGAAAGACAAGCCTCACACAAACAGAATGGAGGGATAGAAGGGTTTGACTAAATAAAATAAATAAAATCTGGATCACAACCCTAAAATAATCCAGATAATAGAAAAAACATCAAAATAAACTACCAAGATTCCTTCCTAGTGAGGAGGGAATGACTTTTCAATTGTTAAGCTTGACATTTAGCCACGAATTTGCTCATCAGAATCAGCAGAGCCTTCTCCAATTTCAAGAACATTAACTTTAGTTAGCAAATTCCCGAGAAGATTTCATACTCCTTGTCACCACGCATCATCCCCACAAAGTGTGCATCATCATGTGCATGTAAAGGATTCTGTGCGATATTCTGGGTGTTACTGTCTTGGATCACAATCAGGTTTTCCTGGATCATCCTTTCTATTTCTCTTTTCAAATCCCGACAGCTTTCAACATTGTGCCCCTAGGCATTGGAATGGTATTCATACCTTTGAGAAGGGTCAAAGTTTCTTGCACGTGGGTCCACATGATTTGGAGGAATAGGTGCAATCATGCCATAATGCTTTAATTTCTCAAACAAGCTTGCATAGGACTCTCCTATTGGTGTAAAATTATCTTTCAACTTTTGTTCCCCTCTATACCTCTGGCCTGGATGTGGGTTATAGGGTACCTGAAAATTTTGTGGAAGCTGGTAGAGATTTTGTGATGCTCGTGCTTGCCTTCTAGGGTGTTTTGGTGGCTGGACAACATACTGATGTGGAGCGACAGAGTATTGTGGGTTGTGAGGTGGATAGCAATGCTCAGGGGAGTCATGGGAAACCTGATGAGGCTGCTCAAACCTTCGAGGTGTTTTCCTGGGATCTCTTCTCGACCCTGTTGTCATCATGATTTCTTCATCCTTCTCATTCGTGCCACTGAAATTATCAGATTCAACCTGGACAGCCTGAGTTGCGGCTTTAAGAACTGTTTGACTTATAATTTTGCCTGTCTTAAGACCATTCTCTACCATTTCTCCCATTTTGATTGCTTCCGATAAGGATTTGCCAACTGCGGGTATCATGTTTTGAAAGTAATATGGCTCTTGCGCCTGAAGGAAGACACTGATCAGCTCGTGATCATCCATGGGTGGCTTAACTCTAGCTGCATGTTCTCTCCATTTAATGGCATATTCCTTGAAACTTTCAGTTGGTTTCTTCTTCAGGTTTGAAAGGGAATTGCGGTCTGGGGCGATGTCGATGTTATATTGAAACTGTTTGACAAAGGCCTGTGCCATATCATCCCAGACATACCAGCGAGATGTGTCTTGATCCATAAACCATTCGGATGCTACTCCTGTAAGGCTTTCCCCAAAATAAGCTATTAACATTTCTTCATTTCTTCTCGCACCTCTTATTGATTGCAATACTTTTTCAGGTGGGCTATGGGGTCTCCATGTCCATCATACTTTTCAAATTTGGGAGTCTTGAAACCAGGCGACAACTGGACATCGGGGAACATACATAGATCTTTGAAGGCAATATTCTTCTAACCTGCCAACCCTTGCATATTTTTCAACCGTTGCTCTAAGCTTTTCACTCTTTGGGTCATTTCTTACTGTGTCATCTTTCGGCCAGGCTTCTCAATGTTTGCATGAAGATCAAACAAGTACGAGTGGTACTCAGGAGAGTGGTACTGCTCTTGCTGGGTAGCAAATTGTGACTCATGACAAGGCTGTCCTTGGCCATTGGCCCATGCTTGACACATTTTGGTCATTTGTTGTTTCATTATTCTATTTTCCTCAAACACAGTAGACTCTTGTCGGACCCTCTGACCTTGAGTCTCTTGAGCACTTGTAACAGCTTCGATGTCAGTTATTATTTTTCCTTGGATCTTGTGTTGTCCGCTTACCACAAACCGACCACCTCAAACTTTCTTCACAATTCAAAACAAAAGACACATTAGAATGGACTCAGTCAGTCCTTATTATTATCAACATTTTTTCACGTTTGTTTTTCATTTTTTTTTCATTTTTTATTTTTTCATTTTTTTAATTGTTGATCGAACCTGATGTGGGTTGCCTACGTATCATGTGGGAACATGAATCAGATCTTGCATAGTTCGGGAAGATCAGGAATATAGTAAATAAACTAAATCTCTTTATTTTGGATTTTGATTTTTTTTTAATTTTCGAAAGAAAGACTTATAAAGAACAAAGAAAATATTTTTTTATCTCGATTTTTCTTCAAAATTTTTGCAAAGAAAAACTTCTAAAGAAAAGAGATATTTTTTTGAATATCGACCTTTTTTTTCTTTTTTTTGGAATTTCGAAAGAAAAACTTCTAAAGAAGAAAGAAAATATTTTCGATTTTTGGAATTTTATTTTGAACTTATGAAAGAAATGCTTCTAAAGAAAAAGAAAATATTTTTGAACCTTGAATTTTCTTTTCGATTTTTGAAAGAAGAATGAAAAATATTTTTTTGAATTTTGAGAAGAAATTAAAAGAAATATTTTTGTATATTTTTTTTTCAAAAATTGGGGTCTAAAAGAAAGACTTTCCAAAGAAGAAAGTAATGAAAAATATTTTTGAATTTTTTTTTTAAAAAAATATGGGCCGGAACCGATGAGGTTTGCCTACATATCTCACATCCGGTGAGAATCAGACCCGCGTAGTTCGCCCAATTTTGACGGAACAAAAACAAATATGACTTATTTTGAAATGACTTTTTTTTTTCAAAATTTCAATAGAATTTCAGGGTAATTTAAATACCTACCTCTCACTCTTTTTTTTTTTTTTTTAGATTTTCATTTTTTTTCATTTTCTTTCCCTATTCTAGAAGCCAGTCAGCATGCAAGCCGAAATAGAGATACGCAAGTAGCACGTAAGATGTATCAGGATGGTCTTTTAATTTGGGTGCACCTGTCCTAGACGGACCCAACCCCTGTGTTGAGTCCCCAAAGTCAAATGTACATGATACAAAAAATGTTCCTACGAGGGATCCGGCATGAGGCTGAGTTATTCTAAGCTAAAACCTGGGTATATTGTTCTAGACTTGTGTACCCGAGCGGACAACTCGAGCCGAGGAGTGGGCTACGTACCGGGAACCAAAAGGCCATCCGGATTTGTAACTTGTCCGAGCCTATTTCTTATTTCAAGGTATGACACTAACAGAAGGAGGAGTCATGCCAGCGTGCACATCCCCGAAGATGAGAAGAGAAGGGTTTCGTAACAGTTTATATATAGTTCAAATAATATCAAAGCGGCATTTAGCACATTAGGCATCAAACATGCAATAAAATCAGATAATAAATAAAGTCAATTATAACAATTATTCTAAGCTCGAATTCTTGAACCCTGAACTAGAAGTTCTGGGTTCTTATCCCCAGCAGAGTTGCCAGAGCTGTCACACCTCCTTTTTTCCTATACCGGAAGGGTATAAGGGAGTTTTTTTTTCAATTTAAGTGACAATCGAAACGAGATTTATTTATTTAAAATTCAGAGTCGCCACTTGGGATAATTTATGGTGTCCCAAGTCACCGGTTTTAAATCCCGAATCGAGGAAAGATTGATTCTATTTTACAGTCCGCGAACACAAAAATCCGGGTAAGGAATTTTGTTAACCAGAGAGAAGGTGTTAGGCATTCCCGGGTTCCGTGATTTTAGCACGGTCGCTCAACTGTTATTCTTGGCCTATTATCTGATTTTAATACATGTTTAGACCTATGTGCATTTTAACTTTTGAAAACCGCTTTTACTTGTTTAAAGAATTAATTCAAGGTTATTTAAAACACACCGTAAGCCACGCTACATGAAATGCACCCGCGGTTCACGACAAGCTTTATTTAACCTTGTTGGAAATTAGAATCGGGTCACATAAAATGCACCCCCGGATTTTAGATTCATGTATCGTAACCATGCCACGAAAACTGTACCCATGACCACGATCACTACTAAATATATACAACACCATTTATTTCCGAAAACAATAACCACATCATCTCTTAATAATTCCATAGCTTTCGTTTCGTAATTTAACAGAAAATCAGAATATGGGAGATATAGAGAAGTGTCATCATAACTAATTTACTAGGTGGTATCCAAATCAAATTGAATCAAACGAACATAATCTTTAGAATACATAAGGCAACAAACCAGCAAGAAACTAAAGAAATTGAACTTAAAACAGTAGGAACGTCGTCAAGACGCACACACATGTAATTTCAACAAATTTGCAGTAGGATACTTCATGCAAAAATTTTATCAAAATGAATCCACATATCAAAATGAAACCATAAATAGGTTCGTAAATAACACAGATTCAAGGTAAGAGATATGACCTTTATTACTGCACTTTCTTGCTCCGTTACACACAGTGAAAACGAAACTCCAAAGGAAAGCAAAAATCCATGAACGAGCTATCAACAGAACCTTGAACCGGCAAACCCTACGGCCATGAACGGATTCGACTCGAACTCGTTGGGACGGTGGTTTCAAGCTGATTTCCACGCTGTTTGAACGAATTTTAGAGCTTGCTTGACTGGGGTTTAAGGGGTCGTCGGCTCTAAGTCTGTGTTTGCTGCGTTTCTGTTGGGTTGAGAAAGGGATGTTTTTGGGCATTTGTGGACTGATTTGGAGCTTTAAACAGTATCCATGGTTGTTGTAGCTGTGGTCGACGAAGAAGAAGAAGCAGTGGCGATGGGATCTTTTGATGCTGAAGAAGATGATGGCTTGGGGGGGGTCGTGTGGTGTAACGGCGCTGATTCTTAGGGTCTTAATATATTTTCAGCTGCTGGAGATGAAGAACGGTAGGGGTTGGGGTCATTTTGCGTTGAAGGAGAAATAGTCAGGTGGGGGAAGGAGTCGAATAAGACGGAATTTCAGGGTGGGGTCTCGTCTGATTTTAGTCTGCCATTGTCAGACCTTTCTTTTTAGCTTTTGCTTTTTCCGTTTTGTATATTTTGTGCTTTGCTGAAGGAAACGACGGATTCCATGGATTTTTAGGTGTAAGTACTATTATATAGGAGTAGGAATTAGGTTAGGGGTATGGGCCTAGGAATTATGGGCTTGAGAATTATGGGTTAGGTCCAAAATTAGGCCTAAAAATGGGTTGCTCGAGCCCAAGTTTTTTATTCTTTTCGCGAATGAGCCTAAAATACGATCTCATTAGTTAATTAATCCTACTTAAGTAAAATAACCATTAAAATAAGACTGGCCATTAAAACAATACTATTTTTGGTATTTTTCAAGATTTAAAATGACTACAAAACATTAATGAACCTATTTTTTGTAATTTTCGTTTTCTTGTAATAAAATAAAGTAAAAGAGTAAAAATGAGTTGAAATAGCTATATTAGGCCTAAATTAAATATTTACGTGCTAAAATATGAAAAATCTCGGGGAGGGTCAAAAATCACATGTCTACACTCACCTCTTCCAGATAGCCTCTAGTATAATGGTCATAACATTTTCTAAAAACCTCCAAATTGCAAATGGTTTAAACTTTTTGGAACCTAGACCCCAAGGGCTACAACTTTCATGCTTTGCTCATTTCTCAGTTCCTTATAGATTACGAGATATAAGCTACCAAAGTCAGCCCTGTGCAACACAAATATCTTCTTCACGATTTCCAAACTCTTCCCGGATAGGCTGTAGTGTACTAATCATAACTTTTTGTACACAACTCCAAATTTTGTAATGGTTTGATTTTCTGAAAACTAGACACAAAGGCTACAACTTTTATTTTTGGATCATCTCCAAATTCCATATAGATTGCGAGATATAAGCTTTTAAATTCGAGTGAGTGTAGCAGAAAGTTTCCTCTACGTGATCGCGAAAGGTCTTCCGCGATCATGAATCACTGGCCAATTTTTCCCATTTTACTCATCGCGATCATGTCCACTTCTCCGCGATCGCATAGAACATTGTTGTAGCCAAAAATCAGCAGCTAAAAATGGCCTAGAAATTGTTCGAAACTACGTCGAAACTTACCCGAGCCCTTCGGGACCCATCCGAACATACCAACAAGTCTCAAAATATAATACGAACTTAGTCGAGGCCTCAAATCACATCAAACAACGCTAAAAACATGAATCAAACCCCCAATTCAAGCCTAATGAAACTAAGAAATTCCAACTTCTACATTCGATGTCGAAACCTATCAAATCAATTCCGATTGACCTCAAATTTTGCACATAATTTATAATTGACATTATACACCTATTCTCACTTCCGAAATTGGAATCCGACCCCAATACCAAAAAGTCCACTCCTAGTCAAACTTCCAAAAATGTTCAACTTCTAGTTTTCACCAAATGACCCCGAAATGACCTACGGACCTCCAAATCCACATCCGGACGCGCTCCTAAGAGCAGAATTACCATAAGAAGCTATTCTCACTCTCAGAATACCAAACATACATCGATAACATTAAAATACACTTCAACCTAAACTTATAAAATTCTTCTAAAATGCTAACTTTCCATAATAAGCACCGAAATGCTCCCGGGTCACCCAAAATGCGATCCGAACATACGCCCAAGTCTGAAATCATCATACAAACCTATTGAAACTTTCAAATCTCGATTCCGAGCTCGTTTACTCAAAGGCCAACTCTTAGTCAACTCTTCCAACTTAAAATTTCCTAAATGAGAATTTCTTTTCCAAATCAATCCAGAACTTCCCGAAATTTAATTTCGACCACGCGTACAAGTCATAATACCTAAAGTGAAGATACTCAAGCCCTCAAACCGCTGAGCGATGCGCTAGAGTTCAAAACAACTGGTCGGGTCATTACATTATAAAGACAGGCAGCTTAAGTAAGGCTTTATTTCAAGTCCTTATTTTCTCATTGCCTCTAAGTTTGTCTACTATTCCGTGCTTGTCAATTAATTCAATATCATTGCCTATTTGTGCGTTCGCGGCTATAACCCCTCCCATACTCCTTTAATTAAAGGCTTCAGACAGTAATGAAATGCAACCAATTCCCTGAAATTGTAGCCTGCCCTATAAAGTCAAAATCACATAAACATTTCAGTGTAAGCTCATCGTGAGCACGTGATTTTTGCCTATATGAATTACTCCCATAAATTCAAAACAAAATAATCTCTTTTCATTATTTGCAATTATTGTGGAATTTATGGCATTTTTGTTAATCGTTTGCATTTGTCTGTGCATGTTTATTTTATTTAACTAAACAATAATACAAAATACTTGGAATTTGCATTTAGGGTTTAATTTTACATGTCAGGATTAATTAAAAAATTAATTATTTTATAAAATGGAAAAATCACAAAAAATATAATATAGTTTAATTCGCACTTTTAATTTTTAGCTTTGATTTTGAGTAGTTTTTCTGTTAATTTATTTTTAATCAATCGTGATAATTATCATTTTAGGTTTAATTAGTTTTTTTAGTTCTAGGAATTAATTTTGATTCTAATTAATTTTTGAAAAAAAGAGGAGAAAAAGGAAAGAAGGAATTTTAAATTGAATTGTTTTGAAATAGAAAAGAAAGAGTGAAGATATTTGGGCCAAAATCATTTTAAAACCCCCAGGCCCAAACGTAAAATCCCTGAAACCCGTCCAATACCTGCCTGTCTGCCTTAAACCGACCCGACCCGTCCCCAAATAATGCGTGACTAAAAGAAGCAAACGGGCGAGCCCTAGAATCCCAACGCGTTACTGTTCTTCTTCTCCAAAGAACACGCGAACAAGTCCCGAATCCAGGCAAAATCTATGGCGAGTGAGCATCAAACCTCACACCACGCGTTTCCTCTTCTCTCTTCTTGCCATTTCTAACGGTTTCTGACGACAAGATTCTCCTCTCCTCTCACTCGCTCAAATTTGGATTTATCTAACGATTGGAATGTTCTGGAGGAGGATTCGCTGGATGAGTATGAGGCATTGGATTGATTTCACTCAATCCGAGCCCCACATTCATCAAGGGGTTCGTTCTCAAAAGGAACTTATCCGATTTTGTGAGGGGGATTTTGAAAAAAAAAAGATTTTCGGAAAAATTGTTGAAAAAGGCTCTAAAAACAGATGGTTTTGGGTGGGTTTTCTTTTTTGGAAGAACCCTTTCAAAGTTTCAAAAAAGGAGACATACAACTTTTTCTTTGGTTCTCTGAATCCGGATTTGAGTTCCAAGGGGATAAAGTTGAAGCTCGAGTTTGGTTTTCTACTGTCGTCTTGTTGATTTGCTGCTGAACCTCATTAAGATTTGGAGTCGAGAGGTGTATTCTCGAGTCTGTAATTGTTATAAAGGAGATTCGCAATTTCAGGTACATTCTCTTCTCTGTTTTTCCATTACTCATGGTCCTGTTCCATGTGTTCATGTTTGTTATGATCTTGTTTAAGACTACTTGAGAGTCATTGTTCGTTGTTTGATTTTGAATGCTGAGGTCCTTTGGCCTTGGTTCAGGTTTTTTCGTATTCTTGGTTATTCTAAATTGAACGAGTGATTGCACACAACGATGTAATAGCTGTGGTTGTGTAACATCGTCTCATTCATTTTTTTTAAAAAAAAATTTGAGCACTGAAACAGAGTCACAGGTTTTAGGGGGTTGGAACCTGCTTGTTCGATCATTTTGTTGGTCTGGCCATAGTTTAAGCACCAAGTAACTTGTGCGCTTAGTTCATTCTTAAATTAGTAAGTTCAATTTAACTTCTTATTGGATTGCGACTAGCTGAGATTTTAGGATAAAGTCTATTCAAGTTGTGTCGATTTTTCTGATGCATTGTAGCTGAAATGTGAGTTCGAACATAAACTGCTTGTTGGGGATATGATTTTACTTGTGAACGATTGTTTTAGGGACTGCTATTGAATTCATTTTAGTCGATGGTGGCAGCAGCGACTCAAATTCAAATTGCTATTCTGAAGATATTTGAACTAATTTGGTTCCTTTGAATTGAGTATTTATTATCACAAATCCTGAGTTGCCTTTTGTCTGAGGGTTCAGAAGACCCTTGTTGGTATTATTATGATGTCTGGCGTGCAAAACTCCAGTCACAGCTGGATTCAGCAGACCAGTTTCTGCGTAGAAGCTGTATAGCAGCTGTGCATCATTTATTCCTTCCAGATTTCAGATTGCGAATAGGGCTGTTGCACTTCATTCTTCTGTCCACTGTGTGCATAACCTACTAAAACGAAAGGCTTGCGTTGGCAGCTAGGAAATTGGTAATGTTGTTTAAAATGTGGATCACCTAGTTCGTGGCTGCATATTTTAGCATCTGGTTGCATTAGTTTGGTGTTTGGTTTGGCTCACCAGTTTTCTTCCATGGAGTTCTTTGGCTTTTTGAAGTGCCTTTCCAGTAAATCAATGGTTCGTTTGGTCTCTGCTCAAATTACATATACTAGGTTGAAATCTGGGCTCCTTTAAATTCATTTCCTCTCAATTTTAGCCTAGATCCTTTTGAATCTTGTTATCAATGTTTCAGTGTTGGTGAGCCGAGTCTGAAATTGAATAGTTGAATTCATTAAGCATTTGTCCTTCCTGATTCCCCTTAGTTCTCAAATGAGCAGTCTACTAGAAGTGTTAAGGTCATGTTGACCAAGCTCGCACTAAGTCAAGTCTTGTGTGCCTAGTTTGAAATTCAAAACGCTTTCATTAAATTATGTCCATACGAATAACAATTGTCTTGAAACTGGGAGCTGAAATGGGTATGTAAGGTGTTTAACTGAAACTCTGATTTCTTTTGGATTCTGAAGAACTGTAGCATGAAATACATCGCACAAATTCG